>NC_091292.1:8332983-8420483 GCF_038502225.1 Cherax quadricarinatus
CTCATGGAGCAGGAAGCGAGTGGACCTATTAACGACCAGCGAAGAGGCTGAGCCAGGAGCTGTGAATTGACCCCTGCAACCACAAATAAGTGAGTACAAATAGATGAGTACACACACACTGACACACACACAAAGAGAGCTATCTCACCGAATAATCTCTCTCTCTAAATATAAACAAGAAATAAATTTTTCCATAGAAGTGTAGGGGAAAGTTAACGTAGGCCTAGCTGCTGTGTAAATAATAAAACAATGATCCCAGTATAGCGCAGTGAAAAGTGTATTTTGAAAGAATACAGTGTATATCCTTGAGATAAACAGTGTACAGCACTACATAAAAGGAATTTAAATAATAATAATAATAATAATAATAATAATAATAATAATAATAATAATAAAAATAATAGTGAAGTGTGGCAGTGTGGGTAAGTCCTGCCCTCACACCCACCCTACACCCACCACCCACCTACACCCACAACCCACCCTACACCACCACCCACATACTGCAAACTTGGCTCGTATAAATACATTTTGCATATTACTGGCACCAGCAAGAGAAAGGTAAAGTGGAAATCAGTTTTCTTCCATGGCATACAGAGTGTAGTAGGATACAGACAGGATGTCAGCACAGCATATCTGTGGGGCATGTAAAAAAATCCTTGGAAGGAAGTCCAGAATGACATGCAATCTATGCTTTTCCAAACACCATATCTCTTGTACTAGACTAAATACAGCCTCAAAAAATGACCTCGAACTAGCAAGGTGCTTCTGGTTGTGCAATAAAGATGTAGAACTTTGGGCAGGTATCAGAAAGGTACTAAGGAGAGTAATAAATGATAAAAATAATAAAGAAAACAAGGATGACCTCTTGGATAGTCTACCAAAAATATATAAATCATGGGAGCAAGAGATAGTGTATCAAAAAATGCAGAATGTCCATACCACAACAGATGACTCGAAACTATCTAGTCACCCACATAGTGCTAAACCAGACCCATCCCCCAGTCATAGCACTAATACCCACAGTGCTGGTGCTGGCCCAGGCTCAGCCCCCAGCCCCAGTGCTGACTCAGACCCAGCCCCCAGCCTTACTGCCAGCCAGACTCTACTAGGGACCCTACCACAGCCACCACTAAAACCCTAAATATACAACCATCATTGCACAAGACCGTGGCCCACAGTACAGATGTTGGAGAGGAGTCTCCTCCTTCTTCTTCTACTGAGGAAAGTAGATGGAATCCAGGACGGGGTGGCCCTGGCTTGGATACTGAGGATTATAGTGCAGTCCCAGAACCTGCAGAAATTGACAACACACCTCCCAACAATTCTCAACCAAAGATGAATTTGTGCAAATATTATGCTTGGGGCATCTGTAAGCATGGAATATCAGGAAAAAAAATGGGACATGCAACTTTGAGCATCCCAAAAAATGTAGCGACCTCCTGTCTAAAGGAGTGTGTCGTTCTTCTTCCTGTACTTTCTTTCACCCAAAAATGCGTCACTCCTCGGTCCTCCAGAAGCAGTGTTACAACATCGAGTGCCCTGCATACCATCTAAAAGGGACCAGGAGGCACAGACCCCACAAGACAAACAATAGTAGCTACGACAACCCAACTCCAGGTGATTTTTTAGTGGCAGGAAACGGAAAAAGAAAATGGAAGGAAATAACAAAAATAGTCCACCACCTTGGAGCCTTGTTGAACTGGAGGCGCAGCCAGTGGCCACCCATGGCCCTCCAGAATTACAACTACTGATGCCAATAACAAAATCCCCCCAACAAACACAGAATACAACCTCGTTCATATTTTCTAATATACAGGCCTTAAGCCATCCACCAACAACAAAATACCTTTTATCAGTGGACTTCTAGTGGAGTCTAATGCAATGTTTGCAGCCTTCACAGAGACTCACACAAAAGATCACTTTGACAGTGAAATATGGATAAGTGGTTACAACCTTTTTAGATGCAACAGAATGAACAGGCAACAAGGAGGGGTTGGCCTGTATGTCAAAGAGTCCCTCATCTGCACGGAGTTGCTGAATACCACAAATGAGGTAGTTGAAGCTCTATCAATAAAGATCGAGAACCAAAACCTAGTCATTGTGGTTGTATACAAGCCACCAGATGCAACCTCACAGCAGTTCAAGGAACAGCTACTGAAAATTTATTACTGTCTGGAAAACCTTCCAGCTCAATCCCCAAACATCTTACTGCTTGGTGATATTAACCTAAGGCATACAAAATGGAAGAACGTAGCAAATAATGTTATAGCTGAAACAATCCCCGGAGGTAGCGCAGATGAAAGGTCACACACACATGAGCTACTAAGTCTCTGCAAAAAACACACCTTAAGCCAGCAGATAGTGGAGCCAACAAGACTAGAAAACACACTTGACCTTATCTTCACGAATAATGAGGATTTGATAAGAGACATAAGAATATCAAAAACAACTAATTCCGATCACAACCTAATCGAAGTCCAGATGTACATGCATAGGGGTCCTGATCAGCAGAATGCATGTACCTGTGAAGGTGTCTTCACAAAATACAACTTCAACAACAAGAACATCAACTGGGACCAGGTAAACCATGTCCTAAACGAAACATGTTGGGAAGATATCTTAAATGACATGGATCCAAACCAGTGCCTTGAAAGGATCAACTTCCTGGCAGCTGAAGCATGTTCTAGGCATATTCCCCTAAGAAAGAAGAAGAGTAGGAGTAAACTTGAGAGAGAAAGACGCTCCCTCTACAGAAGATGACGAAGAGTCACTGAGCTCCTCAGAAGTGCTAGAATATCTGATACACGAAAGGAGGCGCTGACCAGGGAAGTGGAAACTATCGAACTTAAGTTAAATGACTCTTACAGGAACCAGGAGAGACAGGAGGAGCTTAAAGCTATTAGTGAAATTGAAAGAAATTCAAAATATTTCTTTTCATATGCCAAAAACAAGGCAAATACCACATCTAGTATTGGGCCCTTACTCAGACAGGATGGGACTTACACAGATGACAACAAGGAAATGAGTGAAATATTGAAATCCCAGTACGACTCTGTGTTTAGTGAACCACTAATCGGTCTGAGGATCGGCGACCCAAATGATTTCTTCATGAATGAGCCTCAAAACTCCATAAATTTGTATGCCAGATTTCCGACATTACCCTAACTCCGATAGATTTCAAAAAAGCCATTGACAACATGCCCATGCACTCAGCCCCGGGCCCAGACTCGTGGAACTCTGTTTTTATTAAGAACTGCAAGTAACCGCTCTTGCGTGCCCTAAGTACACTATGGAGGAGGAGCTTGGACATGGGTGAAATTCCACAGTCACTTAAAACAACGGATATAGCCCCACTCCATAAAGGTGGCAGCAAAGCATTAGTTAAGAACTATAGACCAATAGCTCTGACGTCCCACATCATAAAAATCTTTGAAAGAGTGCTAAGAAGCAGGATTGCAAATCACCTGGATTCCCAAAATCTGCACAATCTCACAACTACTGGATCACTATGATATGGCCTTGGATGCACTGGAAGAAAATCAGAATGCAGATGCAATATACACAGACTTTGCTAAAGCATTTGACAAATGCGATCATGGCGTAATAGCCCATAAAATACGTGCTAAAGGAATAACTGGGAAAGTGGGGAGATGGATCTTCAACTTCCTAACAAATCGAACACAAAGAGTAGTGGTCAACAGAGTTAAATCGGAGGCTGCCATAGTGAAGAGCTCTGTTCCACAAGGCACAGTACTGCCCTCTATCTTATTCCTCATCCTCATATCAGACATAGACAGAGATATACATCACAGCGCCGTATCATCCTTTGCGGATGATACTAGGATCTGCATGAGGCTGTCATCTGCTGAGGACGCGGTTAACCTACAAGAAGATATAAACAAAGTTTTCCAGTGGGCAACGGTAAACAATATGATGTTCAATGAGGACAAATTCCAACTACTCCGTTATGGAAAACTGGAGGAGATAATAACTAGAACAGAGTATACTACTGACTCCGGCCATACAATAGAGCGGAAAAATAATGTAATAAGGGACCTGGGAGTAGTAATGTCTGAGGATCTCACTTTCAAGGATCACAACAGTGCCACGATCGCACGTGCAAAGAAAATGATAGGATGGATAATGAGAACGTTCAAAACGAGAGATGCCAAGCCAATGATGATCCTTTTCAAATCACTTGTTCTCTCTAGGCTGGAATACTGCTGTACATTAACATCTCCATTCAAAGCAGGTGAAATCGCAGATCTAGAGAGTGTAGAGAGATCCTTTACTGCACGTATAAGTTCTGTCAAGCACCTTAACTACTGGGAACGCTTGGAAGCACTTGATTTATACTCGTTGAAACTCAGGAGGGAGAGATATATCTTAATCTACACTTGGAAAATCCTGGAAGGAATGGTCCCAAATCTGCACACAGAAATCACTCCCTACGAAAGTAAAAGAGTGGGCAGGCGATGCAAAATGCCCCCAATAAAAAGTAGGGGCGCCATTGGTACACTTAGGGAAAACACCATAAGTGTCCGGGGCCCAAGACTGTTCAACAGCCTCCCATCAAGCATTAGGGGAATTGCCAATAAACCCCTGGCTGCCTTCAAGAGAGAGCTGGACAGATACCTAAAGTCAGTGCCGGATCAGCCGGGCTGTGGCTTGTACTGTTACTGCGGCCAGCAGTAACAGTCTAGTTGATCAGGCCCTGATCCATCGGGAGGCCTGGTCATGGACCGGGCCGCGGGGGCGTTGATCCCCGGAGTAACCTCCAGGTAACCTCCAGGTAACTTCTCTCTCTAAAAAGTGATTGATCTCCCAAGAGGCTATAAATCTATGCAGCACAAGTCTCGGCATGTCACTCTGAGGCGATTACAGAACATAACGTAATCCCCAGGAAGAGAAAATCCCACCAGGGAAACAGGGATTAATCAGTTATAAGAAAAAAGAAGATTACACCGTAGCTTAAGACGCGACTTAAACGAAAAGCTATTTTAAGCTAATCGAGTTAGCATTCCAATCTGAATTTAGAATTCCAAGCAATATAGAAAACTGGAACTGGACTTGCATCAGGAATTCCATTTCAAATGGTTTTTAAAATAATTGTTTAAATTCGATTTTCAATCACAAATATCTATCCATCTATATATCTATCTATCTATGTATACATACATACATATGCACACACACACACACACATATATATACATATATATATATATATATATATATATATATATATATATATATATATATATATATATATATATATATATATATAATATATATATATATATATATATATATATATATATATATATATATATATATATATAAATATATATATATATTGACCATTTGAAACAAAACTGAAAAATATAAAGCAAAATTTGAATTAGATAAATATATATTATCGTACTATAAAATATTTTTGGAATAAAGTATGATAATAATGTTGATAATGGTGACGATAATAATAATAATAATAATAATAATAATAATAATAATAATAATAATAATAATAATAATGATAATAATAATAATAATAGTAATAATAATAATGAGGAGGAAGAGGAGATCCACTTAAAGACTGGAAAACAGACAAGCCATCTGTTAACGGTAAACGGATAATCATGCCGCGCCCCGTTATTGAGGAGGATTCTCCATACACAATTTTGTGATTAATGAGTTTAATGATCGTATATTTTAGCCCATGGAATTACCTCGCTAGTTAGTGAGATCAGTGATAATGATAGTACTATCTCTCTCTCTCTCTCTCTCTCTCTCTCTCTCTCTCTCTTTAGTTCAATGAGAGGATGAAAAAGGAGAAAGAGGAGGAACAGGGCAGAGAGAGAGAGAGAGAGAGAGAGAGAGAGAGAGAGAGAGAGAGAGAGAGAGAGAGAGAGAGAGAGAGAGAGAGAGAGAGAGAGAGAGAGAGAGAGAGAGAGAGAGAGAGAGAGAGAGAGGAGAACTCCATTTATGGTAAGGAAGAAGTAGAAAGAGCATGGAAGAGATGTCTTGAGTGGAAAAGACACGGAGAGAAATGAGATTATCTGAAGAGTGGAAATGAATAGAAAAAAAGGGCGATGGGACATAGAAAGAGAAAGAGAAGACTTGCATAGAGAATTTAAAGTAGGGAAAAGAGATAAGAGGGGAAAGTGAGAAACTGGAGGTAATGAGTAGTAGAGAAAGGGTAGGAAAGAGAGGAGAGAAGGAAAAGTAAGGGTGAGAATAAAGAGTATGGAAGGGAATGAAGGATAAACAAACAAATTAAGGAGAAAAAAAATGTTTTAGAAAGATAATCTGTAAATCGTTTCTTTCAAGGGATGAATCTTAGGTAGCTGTTACACCACAGGACGGGCGGCAGACGGTGGGGTTTCACTCTGTTTCCCTCTTTATCTTTTTTTGACGAACATCACTCACGTTCAGAACAAATTCTCACAACATATGGACATTAGAGAAATCTTGCAGCTGCCATTTTTCCCTCTCTCTCTCTCTCTCTCTTCTTCCATTCGTCTTTTCATTTCTTTTTCAAGCCAACCTTTCATCCTTTCGCAAGTTTCCTCCTTCCCTTCCTCGATTCTTTCTCCTTCCTTCTTATCATTCTTTCACCTGAAAAAAATGCACCATCGGCGTAGCGACCGCCATCATACGAAATTATTTTTATAATCTTTTTCATTGCAGTCATGCAGAAGAAGAAGAAGAAGAAGAAGAAGAAGAAGAAGAAGAAGAAGAAGAAGAAGAAGAAGAAGAAGAAGAAGAAGAAGAAGAAGAAGAAGAAGAAGAAGAAGAAGAAGAAGCAGAAAAGGAAGAAGATGAAGAAATTCTCTTCATTCCAGAGTTGAAGAACCAACCATATGAGAAGACGGGTTTTTGAAGTCCTTCTATCACCCGCTGGGCAATTAACCCGGCCAGCTGGAGGACAAGAAACAAAGAGAGAGAGAGAGAGAGAGAGAGAGAGAGAGAGAGAGAGAGAGAGAGAGAGAGAGAGAGAGAGAGAGAGAGAGAGAGAGAGAGAGAGAGAGAGAGAAAGGCATAAAAGAAACCACAAGAAAAGGAGAACTAGTAAAACAGGAAAGCATGGGACAAGGAGGTCACGCGAGAGCAGGAGAAGAGGGAAGGAAGAGAGAATTGTGATCTTGACTTGGCTGAAGACGACGGGAGATGAGGTTTGTGGGTCCTCCGGAGAGGACTAAAGTGGACAACTATTCAAACCTCTGTGATATATTGGTGAGGCAAGAAGGCGAGGAGCAGCCTGTGATGAGTCAAGAACTTGAAGGAGTTGGCAGCTACAAGCATAGAGCTTGGAGAAGCTGGCAGCTACAAGTATAGAGCTTGGAGGAGCTGGCAGCTACAAGCATAGAGCTTGGAGGAGCTGGCAGCTACAAGCATAGAGCTTGGAGGAGCTGGCAGCTACAAGCATAGACCTTGGAGGAGCTGGCAGCTACAAGCATAGACCTTGGCGGAGTTGGCAGCTACAAGCATACACCTTGGAGGAGCTGGCAGCTACAAGCATAGAGCTTGGAGGAGCTGGCAGCTACAAGCATAGAGCTTGGAGGAGTTGGCAGGTACAAGCATAGACCTTGGAGGAGCTGGCAGTTAAAAGCATAGAGCTTGGAGGAGTTGGCAGATACAAGCATAGAGCTTGGAGGAGCAAAAATGTTTCATGCATGAAGCTTGGAGGAGCTGGCACCTACAAGCACGGAACTTGGAGTAACTAGCAGCTTCGAGCATGGAGCTTGGAGGAGCATAGTACTTCATGCAAAGAGCTTGGAGGAACTGGCAGTTCCAACCTTGAGCATGAAGGAGCACAATGTTTCATGCATGGAGCTTGGAGGAGCTGGCAGCTGCAAACACAGAGCTTGGAGGAGCACAGTGCTTCATGCAAGTAGTTGGAGGAGCTTTGAGCTTCAAGCATGAAGCCTGGAGGAGTCGAGAGCTTCAGGCAATGGGTAGGTGAGTCACAGCTGCAGAGATCAACACAAAATAAACAGTAGGAATACGAAGCAGGTATTGGATACACTAACTAGCGAACAAACTGGGCGCCACAAATTGGTATATCAAATACAAACGATAAGATAGAAGCTGTAATATAGAAAGTACATGCATAGAAAACACAGATGAGAGAAAACAGTAGTTTAAAACGAGACTATTATGTATCTCCCTTTAGGAGGGCTGCATTCAAGTGACTGCCTGATTCCTATTTTTTTACCTGGCTGTCTTCAAGAGCGATACTGGACAGGCACCTAAAGTCAGTACCTGACCAGCCGGGCTGTGGTTCGTACGTCGGTTTGCTTGGGGCCAGCAGTGACAGCCTGGTTGATCAGGCCTTGATCCACAGCCAGGCCTGGTCATAGATCAGGCCGCGGGGGTGTTAGCCCCCGAAACACCTTCCAAGTATACTCTAGGTAAGGGTTTTGTTTACAACTTGAGACCACCACATCCAATCAGCTTCAAATTTTTAACCCGGGTGTACAAGGAATTATTTCCAATAAATTTCACCATTGTAGATGTAACTTTGCTTACTAACTTTGGAAGTAAATTGGGAATTGTTGGCGTCTGTGTAATAGCTGAAGAATAACTCTTTTGGTTGGCTTCAGATTTTTAGCATCGGTCTGTTTTACTCAAAGAAGAATTCACATTTCCTTAAAACTTTCTTCAGAATTTTAGAGAACTCGAAATTGAATATAAATGAGCAAACAGTTCAGAAAATAATGAAATCTTGCCATTTTTTTTCTATTTCAAATAGTGTCAGATGCCATATATAATATTATAGAAAATGTACATATACCGTTCCCAATTTTCTGAAGCAATTTGGAGGGTCGCTAAATGAGTCGTTGTGGTGATTGTTTAGTTGTTTATGTGTTATGTGTCTCAGGTTCTGTAAGTCAATGAAACATGGATACAAGGACAGTGTTCTCTGTGTAATAATGTTGGAAGAATTACCGACACTATGTTAGGTAAGCGGATATAAATGCGAGTAATGTGACATTTTATTGTGGTAAAGTTTCGCTCTTCAGGAGCTTCGTCAAGCCGTTAACAGCTTGACAAAGCTACAGGAGGGCGAAACGTTGTCACAGTAAAATGTCACACTAGTTGCACTTGTGTCCTTTTAGTTAACAGTGTTCTGTGTCTTGGTGTTGTTTTGACTGGGTTTGTGTTACTGCATGAACACTCAGTTACTAGTTAATGATCGAAGTCGGACAGAAACGTCGTCATGTAGTTTCCTTTCTTGTGTTCGGGTTATTTGTGTATTGTTCCAGTCACGGTATTGTGTCTTTGTGTTGTAAATAGTTTCAGTGTTAGAGTGGATTGAGTTTTAGTTCCTGGTCGTCTTAAGAGTATTGATCCTTGATTCCTGGGTCTTTTGAGTGTGTTAGCCTGCAAGTGTTAGACTTGAGTGTGTTGACTTAAAGGCCCTTAGCCTCTTTAAGATGTTGAAGTCCTGCTCTTGGACCTCTCAGGAGGGTTAATCTATACCTCCTAGCTCCCATAAGGAAGTTGACATACAGCTCCTCTGCCTCTTGAGAATTCTGAGGTACAACTGCTGCACCTTTTGCATGCATTAAAATACATAGGCAGGATATATGGAATATGGGAGGATATTTTTCTTAGATGGCGCAGGTACTGAAACAGTAGCTCCTGAGGACAACTACTGTCAAGCACTTTACATTATGCTGGTTTCCGGACAGATGAGGTCTACCTACCTGGAGTCTACCTGGAGGGCATTCCGGGGATCAACATCCCCGTTGCCCGGTCCATGACCAGGCCTCCTGGTGGATCAGGGCCTGATCAACGAGGCTGTTATTGCTGGCCTCACGTCAGGATAATAATTCAAGCAGAAAGGATGAAAGACAGTCATCTCAAGTCAAGCAAACACGTAGCTGCTACAGTAAGGTAGTTTTAACTATAGGGAAGTCCTGTACACAGGTAACTCAGAGTAAGCCACTGCGTTGTGTCTCCTGTGCAGTGACTGCCTAGAAATCTCATTAGTAATCAAGTAAGCAAGCGTCACTCTAGGAGAGGAAACTAAAGCATTAGAGCTGAAAGCTATAATCTTCCCAGAGGATCAGTGAGTCCTGAAAAAGTTAGCCAAAAAAAAATCTTTTTTACCCACAGTACATTAAAGATTACTCGTAAATAATTTCACACCCTCCAGAGAAGAATCACAAACTAGATATACTGTGTAATATTTCCTGCCAGAATAGTTTAACACCAGAGAGTTTACGCACTCTAGAAAGGCGTAATGTACGGAGGACGGTTGGTATTAAAATGGTATATACAGTTGAATAAATAGTGAGGATATACCAAAGTCACTCAGAGTATCTAAACAAGACAGTAAATTACAATTTGTCAAATTAAGATTTGTGAAGGACAGAGAAAATTACAGTTTTGACAGTAAAGTTGTATATGAGTGGGGGAAAAATTAATGATTTTCAAACAAAAAATTATATTGACTTTAGAACTAAATCAGACTTCGAATTGTTTTGGTAAAAAAAAAAAAACATTAATTTTATACCTTATAATGATTTTTATATTTTTGTTATTAAAATTAGTGAAATAATATCATATGTAAAGAACATAAGAGAACTTGTTATCAGTTCTCTGTTCTTCCGTTCTTACGACCTGTCTGGGGTGAGTTTCTTCTCTGTTCCTAAGTTCTTATATTCTGAACTCAGGGCACACACCTGCACCCGCGGTTCTTCACACCGCGTATCGGCGCGGATTTTTTCCTCCCCTCGTATAAATATGCAAATGAAAACAACAATAAAATCTCCGAACAAGGGCAGGGTAGAGGAACGGTTCCGATGCGCCTGTCCAGACCTTGGTAGTCTGAGCTACGGCAGGTAGCTACGTTAGGCTACAAGTAGCAGGCCTCCTCCCTCTTTGAAATAACACCCAGCCCACCACTCAGGGACAGATTGTAGGTTTTCAGGGGTAGGTAGGTAGGTAGGTAGGTAGGTAGGTAGGTAGGTAGGTAGGTAGGTAGGTAGGTAGGTAGGTAGGTAGGTAGGTAGGTAGGTAGGTAGGTAGGCAGGTACTAGGCAGCAGGCAGCCCATGAGTTTGCTTTATCTCTGCAAAAGGTAGTCCCTATGTAGCCTCTATCCTAACAGTAGCCCCTCATACCCACCTCCCCTTTCCCTCCCTTGAACTTGTAATAGCTACCCAGGGTAGGGACTCTTGAGGTAGTCTAGGACTACAGACAGGTAGCAATAACCATTTCTAGTAGCAATGAGGTAGTCTAGGGCTAGAAACACGTAGCAGTCCTCCTCCCACGTATGTACCACCAGGGTCGCCCGGGACTACAGCAGGTGGTGGGCCAAAAGGTGATAAAGTATGGCTTTATTTATTGATATACTGCCCAGCCTACTTTTATTACAGTCAGCCGACCCACCCTACTACCACAATCACCCCCACCCCCTCCGTCGCCCACCGGCCCACTGCCACGACCCACCCGATAACTATTATGCACCCCAGCCCACTGCCACTGCTAACCCCTCTCTCATCTACTACTGTTACTAGCTATGCAACGCTCACGACTCACACCAACACACTGCTACAACCCACCCAAAGCCCACTGCCACCATCCATCCCCAGCCCACTGCCACGACTATATGTCCCTTATCCTATTGTCAAAAACCACCTTCTAACCTACTATCACGACCCACCCCAACCCTGGAGTCATCCCCAACCCACAATAATGGCCAACTCCCAGTCCCAAACCCACCACCCACTTATAGCCCCTCTGTCACTACCCACCCAGCACATTCCACCCCCACCTTCACCTACTCCAACACTTCCTTGCACATCTCATTGTCATCACAGTCGATCTCTTCCTCTCTCTCTCTCTCTCTCTCTCTCTCTCTCTCTCTCTATATATATATATATATATATATATATATATATATATATATATATATATATATATATATATATATATATATATATATATATATATATATATATATATATATATATTCAACAAGTCGGTCGTCTCCCACCGAGGCAGGGTGACCCAAAAAAGAAAGAAAATCCCCAAAAAGAAAATACTTTCATCATCATTCAACACTTGTCTAGAAGCATACACATATAAAGATACACAACATATCCCTCCAAACTGCCAATATCCCAAACCCCTCCTTTAAAGTGCAGGCATTGTACTTCCCATTTCCAGGACTCAAGTCCGACTATATGAAAATAACCGGTTTCCCTGAATCCCTTCACTAAATATTACCCTGCTCACACTCCAACAGATCGTCAGGTCCCAAGTATCATTCGTCTCCATTCACTCCTATCTAACACGCTCATGCACCCTTGCTGGAAGTCCAAGCCCCTCGCCCACAAAACCTCCTTTACCCCCTCTTTCCAACCCTTTCGAGGACGACCCCTACCCCTCTTTCCTTCCCCTATAGATTTATATGCTTTCCATGTCATTCTACTTTGATCCATTCTCTCTAAATGACCAAACCACCTCAACAACCCCTCTTCTGCCCTCTGACTAATGCTTTTATTAACTCCACACCTTCTCCTAATTTCCACACTCCGAATTTTCTGCATAATATTTACAGCACACATTGCCCTTAGACAGGACATCTCCACTGCCTCCAACCGTCTCCTCGCTGCTGCATTTACCACCCAAGCTTCACATCCATATAAGAGTGTTGGTACTACTATACTTTCATACATTCCCTTCTTTGTCTCCATAGATAACGTTTTTTGACTCCACATATACCTCAACACACCACTCACCTTTTTTCCCTCATCAATTCTTTGATTAACCTCATCCTTCATAAATCCATCTGCCGACACGTCAACTCCCAAGTATCTGAAAACATTCACTTCTTCCATACTCCTCCTCCCCAATTTGATATCCAATTTTTCTTTATCTAAATCATTTGATACCCTCATCACCTTACTCTTTTCTTTGTTCACTTTCAACTTTCTACCTTTACACACATTCTCAAACTCATCCACTAACCTTTGCAATTTTTCTTTAGAATCTCCCATAAGCACAGTATCATCAGCAAAAAGTAACTGTGTCAATTCCCATTTTGAATTTGATTCCCCATAATTTAATCCCACCCCTCTCCCGAACACCCTAGCATTTACTTCTTTTACAACCTCATCTATAAATATATTAAACAACCATGGTGACATTACACATCCCTGTCTAAGACCTACTTTTACCGGGAAGTATTCTCCCTCTCTTCTACACACCCTAACCTGAGCCTCACTATCCTCATAAAAGCTCTTTACAGCATTTAGTAACTTACCACCTATTCCATATACTTGCAACATCTGCCACATTGCTCCTCTATCCACTCTATCATATGCCTTTTCTAAATCCATAAATGCAATAAAAACTTCCCTACCTTTATCTAAATACTGTTCACATATATGCTTCAATGTAAACACTTGATCTACACATCCCCTACCCACTCTGAAGCCTCCTTGCTCGTCCACAATTCTACATTCTGTCTTACCTCTAATTCTTTCAATTATAACCCTACCGTATACTTTTCCTGGTATACTCAGTAAACTTATTCCTCTATAATTTTTACAATCTCTTTTGTCCCCTTTCCCTTTATATAAAGGGACTATACATGCTCTCCGCCAATCCCTAGGTACCTTCCCCTCTTTCATACATTTATTAAACAAAAGTACCAACCACTCCAACACTATATCCCCCCCTGCTTTTAACATTTCTGTCATGATCCCATCAGTTCCAGCTGCTTTACCCCCTTTCATTCTACGTAATGCCTCACGTACCTCCACCACACTTACATTCTGCTCTTCTTCACTCCTAAAAGATGGTATACCTCCCTGGCCAGTGCATGAAATTACCGCCTCCCTTTCTTCCTTAACATTTAAAAGTTCCTCAAAATATTCTCGCCATCTACCTAATACCTCCCTCTCCCCATCTACTAACTCCCCTACTCTGTTTTTAACTGACAAATCCATACTTTCCCTAGGCTTTCTTAACTTGTTTAACTCACTCCAAAATTTTTTCTTATTTTCATTAAAATTTCTTGACAGTGCCTCTCCCACTCTTTCATCTGCTCTCCTTTTGCACTCTCTCACCACTCTCTTCACCTTTCTTTTACTCTCCATATACTCTGCTCTTCTTATAACACTTCTGTTTTGTAAAAACCTCTCGTAAGCTACCTTTTTCTCTTTTATCACACCCTTTACTTCATCATTCCACCAATCACTCCTCTTTCCTCCTGCCCCCACCCTCCTATAACCACAAACTTCTGCCCCACATTCTAATACTGCATTTTTAAAACTATTCCAACCCTCTTCAACCCCCCCACTACTCATCTTTGCACTAGCCCACCTTTCTGCCAATAGTCGCTTATATCTCGCCCGAACTTCCTCCTCCCTCAGTTTATACACTTTCACCTCCCTCTTACTTGTTGTTGCCACCTTCCTCTTTTCCCATCTACCTCTTACTCTAACTGTAGCTACAACTAAATAATGATCCGATATATCAGTTGCCCCTCTATAAACATGTACATCCTGGAGCCTACCCATCAACCTTTTATCCACCAATACATAATCTAACAAACTACTTTCATTACGTGCTACATCATACCTTGTATATTTATTTATCCTCTTTTTCATAAAATATGTATTACTTATTACCAAATTTCTTTCTACACATAGCTCAATTAAAGGCTCCCCATTTACATTTACCCCTGGCACCCCAAATTTACCTACTACTCCCTCCATAACATTTTTACCCACTTTAGCATTGAAATCCCCAACCACCATTACTCTCACACTTGATTCAAAACTCCCCACGCATTCACTCAACATTTCCCAGAATCTCTCTCTCTCCTCTACACTTCTCTCTTCTCCAGGTGCATACACGCTTACTATAACCCACTTTTCACATCCAATCTTTATTTTACTCCACATAATCCTTGAATTTATACATTTGTAGTCCCTCTTTTCCTGCCATAGCTTATCCTTCAACATTATTGCTACTCCTTCTTTAGCTCTAACTCTATTTGAAACCCCTGACCTAATCCCATTTATTCCTCTCCATTGAAACTCTCCCACCCCCTTCAGCTTTGTTTCACTTAAAGCCAAGACATCCAGCTTCTTCTCATTCATAACATCCGCAATCATCTCTTTCTTATCATTTGCACAACATCCACGCACATTCAGACTTCCCACTTTGACAATTTTCTTCTTCTTATTCTTTTTAGTAATCTTTACAGGAAAAGGGGTTACTAGCCCATTGTTCCCGGCATTTTAGTTGACTTTTACAACACGCATGGCTTACGGAGGAAAGATTCTTATTCCACTTCCCCATGGATATAAAAGGAAAAGTAATAAGACCAAGAACTATTAAGATAAAATCAAAGAAAACTCAGATGAGTGTGTATAAATAAACGTGTACATGTATGTGTAGTGTGACCTAAGTGTAAGTAGAAGTAGCAAGACATACCTGTAATCTTGCATATTTAGGAGACAGACAAAAGACACCAGCAATCCTACCATCATGTAAAACAATTACAGGCTTTCGTTTTACACTCACTTGGCAGGACGGTAGTACCTCCCTGGTGGTTGCTGTCCACCAACCTACTACCTATATATATATATATATATATATATATATATATATATATATATATATATATATATATATATATATATATATATATATATATATATATATATATATATATATATATATATATATATATATATATATATATATATATATATATATATATATATATATATATATTATTTTATTTTATTAATTTTTATTAACACATCGGCCGTTTCCCACCAAGGTAGGGTGACCGATAAAGAAAAACTTTCATCATCATTCACTCCATCACTGTCTTGCCAGAGGCGTGCTCACACTTCAGTTATAAAACTGCAACATTAACACCCCTCCTTCAGAGTGCAGGCACTGTACTTCCCATCTCCAGGACTCAAGTTCGGCCTGCCGGTTTCCCTGAATCCCTTCATAAATGTTACTTTGCTCACACTCCAACAGCACGTCAAGTATTAAAAACCATTTGTCTCCATTCACTCCTATCAAATATGCTCACGCATACATGCTGGAAGTCCAAGCCCCTGGCACACAAAACCTCTTTTACCCCCTCCCTCAAACCTTACCTAGGCCGACCCGTACCACGCCTTCCCTCCACTACAGATTCATATACTCTCGAAGTCATTCTGTTTCGTTCCATGCTCTCTACATGTCCGAACCACATCAACAACTACTGCTCAGCCCTCTGGACAACAGTTTTGGTAATCCCGCACCTCCACCTAATTTCCAAACTACGAATTCTCAGCATTATATTCACACCACACATTGCCCTCAGACATGACATCTCCACTGCCTCCAGCCTTCTCCTTGTAGCAACATTCACTACCCATGCTTCACACCTATATAAGAGTGTTGATATAACTATACTCTCATATATTCCCCTCTTTGCTTCCACGAACAAAGTTCTTTGTCTCCACAGACTCCTAAGTGCACCACTCACCCTTTACCCCTCATCAATTCTGTGATTCACCTCATCCTTCATAGACCCATCTGCTGACACGTCCACTCCCAAATATCTGAATACATTCACCTCCTCCATACTCTCTCCCTCCAATCTGATATCCAATCTTTCATCACTTAATATTTTTGTTATCCTCATCACCTTACTATTATTCACTTTTAATTTTCTTCTTTTACATACCCTACCAAACTCATCCACCAACCTCTGCAACTTCTCTTCAGAATCTCAGCAAAGAGCAACTGTGACAACTCCCACTTTGTGTTTGATTCTTTATCTTTTAACCCCAAACCTCTTGCCAACACCCGAACATTCACTTCTCTTACAACCTCATTTATATATATATATATATATATATATATATATATATATATATATATATATATATATATGTGTGTGTGTGTGTGTGTGTGTGTGTGTGTGTGTGTGTGTGTGTGTGTGTGTGTGTGTGTGTGTGTGTGTGTGTGTGTGTGTGTGTGTGTGTGTGTGTGTGTGTGTGTGACATCACACATCCTTGTCTAAGGCCTACTTTTACTGGGAAATAATTTCCCTCTCTCCTACATACTCTAACCTTAGCCTCACTATCCTCGTAAAAACTTCACTGCTTTCAATAAACTGCCTCCTATTCCATATACCGCCAACATCTGCCACATACATTATATATATATTGTATATATATATATTAATTATGCATGCATACACATGTATATGTATGTATGTATGCGTGTGTGTATGTGTGTACTCACCTAGTTGTACTCACCTAGTTGAGGTTGCGGGGGTCGAGTCCGAGCTCCTGGCCCCGCCTCTTCACTGATCGCTACTAGGTCACTCTCCCTGAGCCGTGAGCTTTATCATACCTCTGCTTAAAACAGTGACTATCGCAGTGAGTAGGATTCGAACCTACGCGGGAAGATCCCATCTGATTTCTAGTCAGACGCCTTAACCACTCGGCCATCACTGCAGTGTGTGTGTGTGTGTGTGTGTGTGTGTGTGTGTGTGTGTGTGTGTGTGTGTGTGTGTGTGTGTGTGTGTGTGTGTGTGTGTGTGTGTGTGTGTGTGTGTGTGTGTGTGTGTGTGTGTGTGTGTGTGTGTGTGTGTGTGTGTGTGTGTGTGTGTGTGTGTGTGTGTGTGTGTGTGTGTGTGTGTGTAAAAATCTATTCAAACTACGAATGTTTTATAACTAACACCATCATAAAAAACGTTTTCTATCTCCTGGATACGTCAAGGAAAGACGTAAACAAACGTGTTCTTCTTAACATTTGTATCAGTCACTTATACAACGTTAATCTTGTCGCCAGGAACTTCATCCCCTTGGCCCTTCGGTTCTTCCTTTGTTCGTCTGCATATTCGTCCCTCCTACCCTGTTTCAAATTCGCCTGTAATTCGTTTCTTCTACTACTACTATTATAATTACTACTAATACTACTCCTTCGTTCCCTCCCCGTACCGTCTTCTCTACTTTTATCGTCCTATTTGTGACTTGACAATGGCCCAAGATCAATCGAAATGTCGTCATCGATTTCTCTCCTATGTGTAATTTAAAACTTTCGCGCATTCGTTTGTAAATCATTTCGTTGTACCTTTGGTCTGTTCGTCAGCAATTCTCTCCCTACCTCCGCTGTTGGCTGCGTTAGGGCTCACTAATGCAGATTAGATAATTCAATCCTTGAGAGAATCAGACCACGTTTATCATCTCTTGTGGAAGGGATGAGGATGGTGACAATGTTGTAGTTCATGTAGATGATGTGGTGGCCTATATCACACTATCACACCACAATATTCAGTCTCGCAGAACGTCACACCACATCAGTTTCACACCACACAACAGAACACTAAAATACACTTCACCACGATAGAATATACCAAACTACAGAGCATACAGATCACACAGCAGTACATCTTACAGAATACACAAACCACAGTACACACAGATCACACAGCAGTACATCTTACAGAACACACACTAACACATCACTCCACATTCCACAACAATACATCAACCTCACAACACACCACTCACGTTTCCCTCTAACTCGAGATACCCCTAATCATGTCTCCAGGTTTTCCCAACCCGACGTAATGTGATGCCAGGGCAGGAAAACCGAGTCGCCCTCAGCTTCAGAGGTCGAAGACTTCCTGCATATTGCTTGGAGAGTTCTTCCACATTCCCAGCGCTAGAGTCCTTGAGGATAGTAAGTTTTGTGTGTTTAAAGTCCTAGGATCGCGACTCACTTGAGCACTAGCATCACACGAATACTTGTGGATGTAAATAGCATACCGAAAACGACTGCGATTAAAGAAACGCACATTGCAGCACACACTTTCATTAATACAACGTTTCACTCAGCGTAGAGCTGTACTAATGACTCTTTAAAGCTCTGCACAAAGAGAAATTTTGTCCCATCAAAGCTTTCTCTGCAATGCTTGTTTTCTTTACTCTTGAGTATCTACCTGGAGTCTACCTGAAGGGTATTCCGGGGATCAACGCCCCCGAGGCCCGGTCCACGACCAGGCCTCCCGGTGGATCAGGGCCTGATCAACTAGGCTGTTACTGCTGGTCGCACATAGTCCAACAGTTATATTCCTAAAATATGAATTAAAGAAATGTCACAGCACTGCTTTCCCTTCTAAGCCTGTGATAAATAATTAAAACAAAGAGAAGAACGAGCGCAAAGAAATGAATAACAAACATTAATAAGAGAAGCATCCCAGTGAATGATTTAGCAAAATACTGAACATTAGGACAGCGTAAGATCATTAGCAATATTAAATTAATAATACCTTGGGAACAATACAGGTTTGAGCTACAAGAAAGAGATAAACTTCAACAACTCTTATTTAGTTATAATTTAATACATAATTATACAGCAAATGTAAACATATATGCATATATAAAAAAAAATATCCATAACACATAACAGACATTTATTTACTCCTCTACTAGAAATATTTCAGTTCCGAAAATTTCTGATTAACAGGGAATAATTTTCGTAGATAAACGAGCATATATACTGTAGGAAGAGTAAGCCAGTTTAGACACAGTGCACATGTACATAAGGATTATTATAAAGAGATAGCCCTCGGCGTGTATTTCTGAAGATACGCATCACTGCGTATATAAAGACAGGTAACTGTACGAACAGTTATGTGAATGTCAGGAGACAGTTAAGTGTTAGGTGAAGAGTTGACAGGAAGACAGCTTTTAGACTCGAAATATATAGGTGAGAGGGGGATAAATAGGTGAGTGGGAGACTGGTGAGTGGGAGACAGGTGAGTGGGACACAGATGTGTGGGAGACAGGTGAGTGAGAGACGGGTGAGTATGAAACAGGTGAGTGGGAGACAGGTGAGCGAGAGACGGGTGAGTGAGAGACAGGTGAGCGTGAGACAGGTGAGTGGGAGATAAGTGAGTGGGACACAGGTGAGTGGGACAGAGAAATCACTCCCTACGAAAGTAAAAGACTGGGCAGGCGATGCAAAATGCCCCCAATAAAAAGTAGGGGCGCCATTGGTACACTAAGGGAAAACACCATAAGTGTCCGGGGCCCAAGACTGTTCAACAGCCTCCCATCAAGCATTAGGGGAATTGCCAATAAACCCCTGGCTGCCTTCAAGAGAGAGCTGGATAGATACCTAAAGTCAGTGCCGGATCAGCCGGGATGTGGCTCGTACGTTGGACTGCGTGCGGCCAGCAGTAACAGCCTAGTTGATCAGGCCCTGATCCATCGGGAGGCCTGGTCATGGACCGGGCCGCGGGGGCGTTGATACCCGGAATAACCTGCAGGTAACCTCCAGGTAACCAGGTGAGTGAGAGACAGGTGAGTGTGAGACAGGTGATTGGGAAACAGGTGAGTGGGAGACAGGTGAGTGAGAGACAGGTGAGTGTGAGACAGGTGAGTGTGAGACAGGTGATTGGGAGACAGATGAGTGAGAGACAGGTGAATGAGAGAGAGGTGAGTGGGAGACAGGTGAGTGAGAGACAGGTGAGTGTGAGACAGGTGAGTGTGAGACATGTGAGTGTGAGACAGGTGAGTGGGAGATAGGTGAATGAGAGACAGGTGAATGGGAGACAGGTGAGTGAGAGACAGGAGAGTATGAGACAGGTGAGTATGAGAGAGGTGAGTGGGAGACAGGTGAATGAGAGACAGGTGAGTGTGAGACATGTGAATGAGAGACAGGTGAGTGGGAGACAGGTGAGTGAGAGACAGATGAGTGTGAGACAGGTGAGTGGGAGACAGGTGAGTGTGAGATGGGTGAGTGTGAAACAGGTGAGTGGGAGATAGGAGAATGAGAGACAGGTGAGTGGGAGACGGGTGAGTGAGAAACAGGTGAGTGTGAGACAGGTGAATGAGAGACAGGTGAGTGGGAAAGCAAGGTTCGCACCTGTGCGGGTCAGACGTGAGTGTCATGATAATATCTCAATGGTCATCTCTCTACACACAAACAGACCAACTTACCCTACAGGGGCTTTGACCCACCAGAGCCCACCTCACACGACCCACCCAACCCACCACACGATCCACCAAACCAAACACACCCACTAAACGACCCCTCCACACTCCACCATCCATACCTAGGTACTTTCCTCTCGTGTAGAATCCAAAAGTTATACTACCAACAAGAGAAAGAGAAAGAGAGAGAGAGAGAGAGAGAGAGAGAGAGAGAGAGAGAGAGAGAGAGAGAGAGAGAGAGAGAGAGAGAGAGAGAGAGAGAGAGAGAGAGAGAGAGAGAGAGAGAATGGGCACAGTCTTCATAAGCCTTTATCTCAACAACGTTTCGCCCTGATTAGAGCTTTATCCAATAATTCAACGCTTATTAACTACGGTGTCTCGTAACTAGTAAATAAGGAAACTTATATATGCACAGCTAAAAAAAATTACGTCAAAAAAAGTCCTATCCTTATGATGCATCAGCCATGAAAAACTCGAAGCCATTTAAAGGAGACATTCTCAAATAATCTAACGAAAAAAAGGTACCAAATCCTTTTATAAATAAAACTTACCAACAGGAGGCCTGGTCACAGACCGGGCCGCGGGGGCGTTGACCCCCGGAACTCTCTCCAGGTAAACTCCAGGTAAACACCAGCTCGCTGCACTAGCTATCACAAGAGTAAGCTGCACCAACGCTGGAATGGTTCAAGACGATCCCTAGAGGTTCAAATTATCGATCAGATTTCAGAAATCTGGGATAGTCTATGTAAAAGTGACCAGAGGGCAAGTCAGCAAGGGTGCTTTCTGCCGAATAAGCAGATTAAAACGAATATATATGTTTATGGGCACGCGGTTAGCCGCCGGGGATCTGGAAGAAGTATTCGAGATGTGGCTCTGAGATGTTATTTATGTTGTACTACTCACTATTTTGTTTTTGTCAATGTATTTTGTCTTTAAAAAAGTCTACATAGATTATAGAAATATAGGGGGTGGTAGGAGAAAACAATATTCAAACAGTTTTAGGGAGAACCTTGAGATTTTCCTTGAAGCAAGTTTATTCTTTTCTCTGAGGATGAGGGTCCCCAGGATAGTTCCAGAGGTGAGGAGGGGTTGTTGAGGTGGTTATGACATGTAGAGAGGCTAGAACATAATAGAATGAGGGAGGGAAGGACGGGTAGAGGCCTGCCTAGGAAAGGTTGGAGGGAGGGGGTAAAGGAGGTTTGATGTGCGAAGGGCTTGGACTTCCAGCAAGCATGTTTGAGCGTGTTAGATAGGAGCGAATGGAGGTAAATTGTTTTTAAGACTTGATGTGCTGTTGGAGTGTGAGCAAGGTAATATTTATGAAGGGATTCAGGGAAACCGGCAGGTCAGACTTGAGTCCTGGAGATGGGAAGTACAGTGTCTGCACTCTGAAGGAGGGGTGTCAATGTTGCAGTTTTATAACTGTAGTGTAAGCGCACCTCTGGCAAGACAGTGATGGAGTGAATGATGGTGAAAGTTTTTCTTTTTCAGGCCACCCTGCCTTGGTGGGAATAGGCCTATGTGCTAATAAAAATAATATATATATATATATATATATATATATATATATATATATATATATATATATATATATATATATATATATATATATATATATATATATATATATATATATATATATATATATATATATATATATAATAGGTAGTAGGTTGGTAGACAGCAACAACCCAGGGAGGTACTACCGTCCTGCCAAGTGAGTGTAAAACGAAAGCCTGTAATTGTTTTACATGATGGTAGGATTGCTGGTGTCTTTTGTCTGTCTCATAAATATGCAAGATTACAGGTACGTCTTGCTACTTCTACTTACACTTAGGTCACACTACACATACATGTACACATTTATTTATACACACTCATCTGAGTTTTCTTTGATTTTATCTTAATAGTTCTTGGTCTTATTACTTTTCCTTTTATATCCATGGGGAAGTGGAATAAGAATCTTTCCTCCGTAAGCCATGCGTGTTGTAAAAGTCAACTAAAATGCCGGGAACAATGGGCTAGTAATCCATTTTCCTGTAAAGATTACTAAAAAGAATAAGAAGAAAATTGTTTTCTTTCTTTTTTGGGTCACCCTGCCTCGGTGGGAGACGGCCGACTTGTTGAAAAAAAAAAAAAAAAAAAAAAAAATATATATATATATATATATATATATATATATATATATATATATATATATATATATATATATATATATATATATATATATATATATATATGTCTCGTGCCGAATAGGTAGAACTTGCGATCTTGGCTTAAATAGCAACGCTCATCTTGCCATATAGGACAAGTGAAAATTTGTGTATGCAATAAATTCGCCAAAATCATTTTGAACCTAACGAAAAAAATATATTTGATTGTGTTTGTTTAGTACTAAATTATTGTAAACGTATTTAAAATATATTTAGTTGGGTTAGGCTAAAATAAATTGCTCTTGTTATAATAAGGTTAGGTAAGTTTTCTAAGATTCTTTTGGTGCAAAATTAAAAATTTTTACACCAACATTAATGAAAAAAATATATCTTTAAACGTATAAGAGAAAATTTCAGAAAGGACTTAATTTTAAATGAGTTCTTGCTAATTGACCGGTTTTACATATTCGGCACTATATGTATATATATATATATATATATATATATATATATATATATATATATATATATATATATATATATATATATATATATATATATATATATATATATATTGATTATAATTAATATTGAGTGATATATTTAGAAAAAAATTGCAAAAAAAAACTTAGATTAAGCTAGTTTAGGTGAGGTTTCTAAGTTAGGTTTTTCCAAAAAAAAGAAATAAATAAATAAATTTTAATTTTACATCATTGTCAATAAAAAAAAATGTATATCTATCAGTCCGTAAATAAAATGTTGGAAAACCTGCAGCAAATGTTTTATGGAGGCAGCGTTCATCTCTGTGTAGAGCCTCATTAAGTCTTGATTAAGCTCTACCCTGTTAGGTTAAATCTCTCCCTCAAAGTCTCGATAAAGCTCTCCCAATTTATGTTAAATCTCTCCCTCAAAATCTTGGTAAAGTTCTACGTGGAGCGAAACGTCGCCCCCCCCCCTAACTGAAGCTTGTTCTGGAGCGTGTGTCATTTCTGCAGTATTCTTGGTACAGTGCCATTTGGATCCGACTCGAGGGGATGGGAATGATGGGTGGGAGGTAAGGTGGGGGGAGGAGGTGGACGGTGGGGGAGGAGGAGGGGGAATGTTGGGGGAGGAGAGGGAATGTGGGGGGAGCAGGAGGAAGGGGAGAATACCAAGATAAAAAAAACTGAAAGATAGAAAGAAAGAAGCTCCGATAACGCAAGAATGCAGAGGAAGGAGAGAGAGAGAAGCTGATAACAGCAGAACAAAAGGAATATATAATGGAAATAAAAAAAAGTATCTGAGGAGAACGCTAAAATAAGAACATTAAGCAAAAAAAAAAAAAAAAACCCAGCAAACTCCGATAACGCAAGAGTGCGCGAGGGACGAAGAAAAAAGGATGGGGAGGGGGAGGAAAAAAAGCGAAAGGAGGAAGGGAAGACAAAGACGAAGAGTAACATGGATAATACGGCGCTCACGAAGAATCAGCGATAAGAGAATGATGAGGTGAGGAATGTAAAAACCAGAGGAGGGGGGGGGGGGAGGGAGAGAGAAACAACCGATAGCATCAGAGAGGTAGTCAGCCAGGCCCGAGAGAGGGAGAGAGAGAGAGAGAGAGAGAGAGAGAGAGAGAGAGAGAGAGAGAGAAAGAGAGAAAACAATCTTGCGTCCCACGCATGGCCACACTCACCTTCCACCACGGTACGCCGGCGACTTCTCCAGCAACACCAGGCGTTTCTCACATTTGTTTTAATGAAGAGTATCGGGGGTAATCTGAGAGCGTCACGCCGAATCTGCGGCGACGGCAGCTTCCTCGAGAACCATAGCGAAAGGGGAGTGCCTATCTACGGCGAGTATCTTCGGCCCACCGACTTGTATAGCGAATGCTCGGCATCTGGACGAAGAAGACTAGTCACGTCCCTCTATTGAGAGATTCAACTTTGATCTTTAAGGTGATGGAAGAATGGTTTTTCCTTTGCCTTTCGTCTGCACCTTTTTTCCCCCCAGTTTGTATCGGGAAATTGTCAGTGCAAATTCTAGGTTAAAGTTGGCTAAATGTTTGGCAAAAGTCAGAGGGAATAGTCAAATATTTGGTTAAGGTCATAAAAATGGTCAAGTATTTGGTTAACGTCAGGGAAAATGGTTAAGTGGAGGGATAAAATAAAAAAATATATAGAAAAATAGTGGCTAACAGTAAGATGGAATGGATAAATGTTTGGATTAGTTCAGAGGGAATAGTTAAAGTGTGGGTTAGAAACAGAAAGAATGACTTATTGCCCGGTTAAAGTCCGAGGAATGGCTAAGCTTTTGGCTATACTCAGAGGAATTGTTAAACGTTTGAATTAAACCATTAGGACTGTTTTGGCCGGAGGAGCGCTTGAACACACGATTCCGATCTCACTTGTGGCGTCTTCTACCTTCTCGGAGATAATTATTATTTTTTTTTTCCTAGCATGCATCTCCGCCCCCTCCCCTCACCGAATGGAGACACAGATACCGAGGCGTTGCTGGGAAGTCTGAAGCTCTCTGTCCATTATAATGTACTGACTGTCTTCTCCGATGCAAGATACTCTTGGTGAGTCTCCTTTTGTAAACCACTGGGATTTTTTTTTGTGTGTGTGTGCTAATCTCGCATGAAAATATACTGAAAATCTCCTTTGATGATAAATAGAAGAAGCGAGTTTTTTTTTTTTTTGAGCACAAGTGAATTTTTTCAATTCTCTTCACTTAAACGATCTCTTTCGGGCAACTGTGCTTCAAAAGACCGAAGAATTTGTTCAGTAATGGAATAGAAGAATAGAAGGGACTGACTCGGGTACGCTTGCAATCACATCGCTTCGGGAGTCGGCTAAATACTTGATGCTACAGCGATCAAAAAGGAAAATCAGCATTAATGACAAGCCACATGCTGCCTTTCCGCTCTAGAGGCAGAGCCGTGCTTTCTCTAAGGTAACTGGAGCATAAAATCCTTACAAAGAGAAGATCCTTAACACTGGTCTTGGCGCACATGCACCGGGACCTCATCTGCAATATTGCTGAGAGAAATTGTGTATTATAGTCCAGAGGGATGCTAGAAGGCAGGTCCTAGAAATACGCGGGCTGGAATACGAAGATAACGTGTATGATGGTACCTAGGTTTGCTTCAGTGTTGATCCCAGAACTATGAGAGCTGGGAAACTAGTCTAGGTTAATAGAGTTTTAGACTTTGCGTAACTAAGATAAGATACGTAAAGATAGACAAAACTGGGACAGATTATATGAGTTAAGTGAAAGGGAGTGGAATTACAAGAAAGCCAAAGAGGCATAACAAAGATTGACATTGAGAGTAGTGAACAGGTGGGCAGGGTGTACTGGAGACCGACTCAGTACATGGATTGAGAAGTAGATATGACAGCCCAAGAGAGCAGGATGCAAGCAACACATACACACACACACACACACACACACACACACACACACACACACACACACACACACACACACACACACACACACACACACACACACACACACACACACACACACACACACTGACCACTTTTTTTTCGTCATATTCTCTCCACATATACTTCCAGAAAAAAAGAATTTGATGCAGTAATTTATTTCACAAGTTAAAAAAAGAACGGCTCCTCTCCTAGTTATTCAAATACATGTACGTACATTTCGCGATGTCACTAAGATAATTTGCATACGTGATAAGGTGTCGCAGGTCCACTGCTGTCAGCGGAGGCATTAACAGCACCGCGACGCATTTAGTGAGCCAGGAGGCGCATTTGCACCACCCTGATGCCGGACCCACTCACAGCATGGTTTGCAATGTAGATTCATCTGATTAAGGCGACGAAGGGACTAATAATTCATTCGAGAAGAGGCTTGGGGAGAGAGAGAGAGAGAGAGAGAGAGAGAGAGAGAGTACGGCTGAAGCTGAGTGTGGAATTAGATGGAGCAGGACCAGCTTGCGACCAAGATTGGAGGTCAGTATTTGTCACTAAAGGTGTTTGTGAATACCTTCTCGTGTCCGTGTACGGTGACTAATGGTGAAGGTGGATGTCTTCTAGTGCCCGTAGTGAATGAATAAGAATTCTCCTGGACGCCCTCTAGCTTCCGTTTGAAATGGCTGTAGATAATGATTAATATTAACCTAAGTGTTTCCGTATAGAATGAATGAGGCTGTTGATTCAATCCCTCTTGTGTCCTTGATGAATAACTGCCCGTATGTAGGTGGTCACAATCCATCTGATAGACATTTTACAGCAATTTTATTAATGTTTATGTGGTTACATATATTCCTGTATGTTTAAGTAACCTAATCTAACCTAACGTAACCGAACCCAACATAACCTAAAACGCAGAATATTGCGTCTTTAGGTTAACGAGAAGAGCTGAGAAAGTTAGGCTTGACACCTACTAGAAAAATTAACATTTATGACTGAGGATAATCATGGGTGTCTCCTTGTGTTTTCTATCCAACCTCTCCGCGTTTTCTTACGTCAGGTTACGTCAATTTATTGGGTCAATTTAGTTATTTACTACGTCACTTTACATCATATTAATGTGTCAGCTTCAAACGCTTCCAGCTTTAACAACTCTCTTGTTCAATATTTTCATAATTTGGTTAAGTTAATTTAGGTTAAGTTAAGTTAGGTTAGGTTAGGTTAGGTTAGGTTAGGTTAGGTTAGGTTAGGTTAGGTTAGGTTAGGTTAGGTTAGGTTGCGTTTAGAA
The DNA here is from genome assembly GCF_038502225.1 of Cherax quadricarinatus. Classification (NCBI taxonomy): domain Eukaryota; kingdom Metazoa; phylum Arthropoda; class Malacostraca; order Decapoda; family Parastacidae; genus Cherax; species Cherax quadricarinatus. The sequence goes on from NC_091292.1 coordinate 8,360,827, forward strand.
AAAAAGTTAGCCCATTTCGATGTCAGAGAAGCAAGACCGAGAGTAAAGCAAACGGCCAAACTTCCCTTGGTAAAGTCAATTAATCACCTTCCCTAGGTAACTAAATTAATCGCGTACCCGAAACGTTACAAGTAAAAAAAAAAAAAAAAAAAAAGGAGGGGGGAAAAAATAGAGATCTGTCGCAATCATCTCGTGTTTATTTTGGTGGTGTTGTGGCAGCGACGTCTCGTACCGTGTGGACGACAGTTTCTCCGAGTAGTGCAGCTGTCAGTGACATGATAATATCTCCACGCTCGTCAGTGTCTACGGGAGAGACAGGGAGATGTGGGGCGGGAAGGAGCGAGGGAGGGAGGAAGAGAGGGAAGGAGAAAGCGAGGGAGGGAGGAAGCGAGGGAGGGAGGAATAGAGGGAAGGAGAGAGGGAGGAAGGAGGAAGCGAGGGAGGGAGGAAGAAAGGGAAGGAGGAAGCGAGAGAGAGAGAGAGATGAAAAGAATAGAAATAAATTAGTCGGCTTCAGTTTCTTGACGAAGGAGTCAAGTTATTCTTCTAGACACGAATTTATAGCCATCGTGGGGACTGTATTACCGCATAAATTGAACAGACTGCTAGGATATGGATTCGGAGAGTCTTATTGCTTCCCACAGGTAGTCCAGGATTGCTCCAAAATAACTTATGTCTGAATTATTAAATAGAACAATTCTTTCAGGCAAACACGGAAAACCTATAGGATAATTTTGAAGTCAGAGAACCACTTCGTAAAAAGAGTTTAAAAAAATTGATTCTACTCGACATTTCCTTAAAAAATAATGAAAATTACGTAGTTTAAAGCTCAGATTTCCGGTCAGTATAATACAGCGAGACGAGGATCCACTTAATTACTAGTGTTACCTTGGATAACATCTAGCTAACGTTAACCGAAATAACCTCTAGTGACTTCGGACTGGGGTGACCTGGCTTGGCATCACCTGGCATTGATACATCTAGTCTGTCCAGGGAGAGGAGGAAATCTGACAAACACTAATGCAATGACAAACTAGTGTTGCATTTTCCAGAACTGTACAAATTGACCAAAAGATATATATTAGTTACAAAGAAATAAGATCAAACACAAATTATCCCTAATGGATAAGGAGACTAAACAATATCCGAATTAAACTGAGAAGGATATATTAGAAACAATTATTTTCTTACTGAAAACGAATAATAAAAACACACGTAACTAAAACCAAGCGAGAAAGCAAACTAAAGTCGAAAAGAATAATGCCTCTCCGGAAGAAAAAGGAAAAAAAATATTTAAAAATATAGAGGACCTGAAGAAAATAAATTAAGCAGAATCAGAGTATTGCTAGACACCAGAGGAGAGCTAGTTACCAGAGAATCGCTAGATACAAGAGTATCGCTAAATACCTGAGAATCGCTAGAAACCAAAAAATCGCTAGATGATTCAGTATAGCTAAATACCAAGGTGTCGCTAGACACTCGGTTATCGCTTGATACCCAGGTATCGCCAGATACCCAGGCATTGCTAGATACCCGGGTATCAGTAGATCAGTGTTGTTGACGTTCATTAGTGATGATGCTGAACCGACATTCCTTTTTTATAGAAATAGCTACACGCATGTTATCACTGGCATCGAGACGGCTTCTAGCATTTTTTTTTATGGGCAGAAGTGTTGAAAAACTCGACTCACACTAATAGGTGGTGACAAATGGTACGAGAACCTCCTAAGCTTTGTCTTCTGACTGTGGGAAACTTCTGGGTTGTGGACATCGTCACTGTACGATATACATACGAATTCGTTTATTAGCTTTCAGCTTAGTAAGTTCATCATTATATTGCAATCGTCCAGAGAATCACGATTAAAATTAAATGGTTTCCGAATCCCTCCCAGAGCCACAGAAAATTTGATTTACTTCGATTGTTTATTAAAGCTTTTCTGCTAATGATCCTTTTATCATAATTAATAAAAACATTAATATTGTTATTTGCATTTATTTTGTTAGGTATCCCCGGAGGGGCAGATTTAAGTGATTGTCTGATTTTTTGTGTTTATAACTTGGGAATATCTACGCTGATTGGCTAAAAATATCAGTACCGTTTTATGCAACTGGGAAATGATCACGCAACTACAGTATGTATAGGTGTCCTCTAGCCAGTTATATATAGACAATTCCGGGATTCCTTTCCCTGTGATAAGTCGACAAATTAGACACATGAGCAACGCTTGGATATTTTTATCGTGGAAATCCACACTTCGACACAGCCAACTGTTACAAATGTGTCTAATTAATCAGCATCTCGGTTCTCTGAACTATTTTCCTGCATTCCGTGTGATAAAAGGACCATCCTCCGATCTTCTTCAGAGTTTTAATACAGGTGTAACCTAGTTAGAAGTTTGGTTGTTATTGTTGCCCAAGTGTGTGTAGGTGTCAGTCTGCCAGTATTATTTTTTTAAATAGGTAAGGTATTTTATTCTTATTAAATAATGTAAGTATGCCTATTCTTAACGGCTTTAATTTTTACCGTCTGGTGAAGCTTATTCCTTTTGTAGGTGGAAATTTACATTTCTACTAATCGATTTACATTTGTACTAATGGATTTACATATGTACTAATAGATTTACATATGTACTAATGGATTTACACATGTACTAATGGATTTACATATGTATTAATATATTTACATATGTACTAATGGATTTACATATGTACTAAAAGACTTGTTAAAATTGCTATTATCGGAGTCTGAGTGACAACTCGAGAATGTATCTTCTGGATGGCTTCAAACTTTTAGCGCTTGTGTTTCCTTAAAACAAAAATTCACATTGATTATACATTGTGTAAGTCTTAATTTGCCTATTTTATTAAAAAAAAACTATGTTTCCGCGCAATAACTGGAGAATGCCTCTTCTGGTAGGTTTCAAATCTTGAGCACAAGTGCATCATATATAGACAGACAGTAATACATTTATATGGTTACTTCTGATAGAAATTTATGCCACATTGCGAGCATTGAGATAGATGGGGCTGGGCATATAGTATACAGGGATATTCTTCCTGTATCACACAGCCGCCGAAACACATCGTTACTCAGGGTAACGACGATGCGTGGGATAGTAAGAAAAATAGTGTTAACAATATTGCCGTGTTGAGGCGAGTGTAGCCGGCCAAGCTAGCTGTCTCTTGACGGCCATAATGCCTCAGTTCCAGCACCACCAACACCAATTTATTCTATTTCTATGGTCCCTGATGTCCGCTAACACAAACACAGATACCACAGCATCTCACCGTGTGCGTCTCTGTCTGTCTGTCTGTCTGTCTGTCTCTCTGTCTCTCTCTCACTCTCTCTCTCTCTCTCTCTCTCTCTCTCTCTCTCTCTCTCTCTCTCTCTCTCTCTCTCTCTCTCTCACACTCTCTCTCTCTCTCTTACACACACACAGACAAGTGTCGGGCTACTAAAGCAAGAAGCGTCCTTGGTAGATGCAGAATGTTGCCTCTGAAAGACTGGCTTTTTTTTTTTTTTTTTACTGGAGGGAAGCTATCTCTCACTCTGAGTGATGATTTTGGTTATGGCTTAGTGCTGATGGCGGTTGTGGTAGTGGTGGTGATAGTGGTGGAAAGCGGTGACGATAGTGGTGGAAGGCGGTGACGATAGTGGTATCTGAGACATTGCTTCTGCTGTTACCACGAACGATGCTGATAATTTCTTCTGATAATGCTGCTGCTTCTGTTGCTGCTACTGCTACTGTACTGCCACTTTTAAAATGGCAACTGCTGCTGCTGCTGCTGCTACTTCTACTATTGTTGTTGCTACTTTTGTACTCTTGTCAGCATAACTACTGTTTCTGGCTAAAAAGTTTATATATATATATATATATATATATATATATATATATATATATATATATATATATATATATATATATATATATATATACATGTGTATTATTTTTATATACAGTTTTTGCTCTAACTTTTTTCTCCGTTACAAAAACCTATCGTTCATATATTAATAATATTTCATAAACAACTTTTTTTACCCCATCGTGAATGCACAATTCCTTTCATGTCAAAACAAGCACACAAGCGTACTATTGAGCTGGCAGGAAAATTTCATTTATATTTTTTTAGGAGAATGGGGAGGGGGGGGGGCAACAAATACTTTTATTTATTTATTTTACGCATAAATAATTCGGTTGGGCCATTAATAGTATTACCTATAATTTTTTAAGCCAGTGAACTGGAACCAAAAAAAAATAATAATCATTTGCTCACCTCAAACACAGGGGAATTACAGCACAGTGAGCCCGGGCAAATATACTGACAAATCGATTCCCGAATTAATTTGCGACCAAGTTGTCAAATTAAAATAGAAAGTGAATGGGTGAATTTGCCGTCTAAATCGGTCACCGTCTAACAAATTCACGTAGCAATTAACAGATGAGTTCGAAAACCAGGAAGCAAGTAAATTTGCATATTAAGAAAACCGGTTAAAAAAAATACCCCCCATAGACAGGTTTCGCAAGAACTTTGTTCTTCTCGTTATTATTAAAGAAATGAAGACATAAACACACAAAGCAGGACAATAATTGGGAAATATACAAATAAATTCAATATATACTTTATATATATATATATATATATATATATATATATATATATATATATATATATATATATATATATATATATATATATATATATATATATATATATATATATATATATATATATATATATATATACATGTATATATAAACCGTTAAGTCAATTTCATTTATAGCTGGAAATAAAAATCAGTCTATACAGAGCGTGAAAGTCACCTGGTTTGACAGTTCCAGTATTAATATTCATTGTTTTATGCAATGATAATTACCATCCTTGATATCGAATTTTTAATTGGTATTAACTGTTAATAGTTTCATTTTTATTCACTGCCGCAATTACCTGTTTAGATACATTTTTAAACGAAATTAAGATTTTTAAGATGGCTGGGAATTGAGTTAATTACTGAGGTTACGCGCTGTAAGAATAGCAATAAATTAATAATAAACAAAATAATGATAATAATAATAATAATAAAATAATAATAATAAAATAATAATAATAATAATAATAATAATAATAATAATAATAATAATAATAATAATATAATAATAATAATAATAATAATAATAATAATAATAATAATAATAATAATAATAATAATAATAATAATAATAATAATAATAAAATAATAATAATAATAATAATAATAATAATAATAATAATAATAATAATTAATAATAATAATAAAATGGTGAATGTGTTGTCCGTTTATTCGGATCAAACCACCTCGGTGGGAGACGGCCTGGGTGTTAAATAACAAATATTTGAAGTTAGCTTAGGATAATTTAGGTTAGGCTAGAGTAAGGTGGGTTAGATTATAATTTAAGCTAACTGTGGTTATGCAAAGTGGACAGAAATCAAGCAGGAAAAAGGAGGCTCATGGATTGAACTTTTTTAAGTAACTTGTGTTTCCTAATTAGGTTAGGCTAGTTGTTTGTGTCTCTAGTGTGGGTTAAACATGTTGTCTGTGCCTCTAGTTTGGGTTTGGCCAGTTGCTTGTTCCTCTTGTTTGGGTTTAGCTAGTTGCTTGTGCTTCTAGTTTAGGTTAGGATAGTAGGTTGTCTTTAGCTTGGGTTAGGTCAGTAGCTTGTGGCTCTAGTTTGGGTTAAGCTGTGTCTTGAACTTAGGCTATTTGCTTGTGTCTTTAGTTTGAGTTAGGATAGTAGCTTGTATCTCCAGCTTAAGTTAGCCTAATAGGTTGTGTCTTGAACTTAGGCTAGTTGCTTGTGTCTCTAGCTTGGGTTAGGCTAGTAATCTGTAATTCTGGCTTGGGTTGCGCTAGGGTGTAGTTATAAAATGCTTATTTAGCCACAAATAAGCACCTCTCAGAATATTTACAACGTTAATGACAAGGAAACAAGCGCTCACTACTGCTCAGTAGTGGCAATGCAGAGATAGCAGACACAGTGGGGTACATTAGGGGGGGGGGTTACAGAGGTGATGCCTGGCTGATCTCTAAGATGCAGTCAAGTAAAATTTCGATGTAACTGAAGCCGTCAGGAAGGAAATGATGGAATGACCCAATGAAAAAGCCATTATATAATTTTTTTTTTTTAAACCCAAAGAATGCTGCCTTCATACTGCCACAAGCAGCGCGTTTCCTGCATCCTCTGCCCTCCGCCCGATTGAAATTTTTGAGAGAACTGCGCGTTTTATGAGTTCTGTTTGACAAGATGGATCTTAAGGGTGGCGATGTCCTAGGCCGTAATATTTATACGTGCGAACAGATTGAAAATATGCCAGTAAAGACGGGGACGATATCTGTAGTTACCGAGATGCGATATATCTGTGACACGTCTGGCAAGGAGGTGACTGATTAAAACAGACAACACTCAAAATTGAACGATTCCCACTCGTGCAGGGAGAATGTGCTGCGAAGTCATCAAACTGAAGGGATAAACTTCGCTAAATGACGTTCTTCATTAAGTGCCTTATATAATTATAACGAGGAAAAAGGATCGAGGGGATTTATGCAGTAACAGGCAATTGTAATGCATTTGCGATACAGAGTGATTACAGGCGTTTGTGTGATATTTACTGGCTTCTGCTACAGCAGGGACGTACCCGGCACTCTGGAGCCACTTTGAGAGGATTATCCAGTGCCAGTATATGATGCGATGGTAATCACATGACGTTGGTCGACAACAGTAATGACAATACGCGTTATTGTGAGTAATTAGTACACACACTTTTTTGATGATTGTGTATTCGTAAAGGGAATGTGACAGGATCTTACTGTCACTGTGGCAGTTATGAGGCAGTGACACGATCTTACTGTCAATGTGGCAGTGATGAGGCAGTGACACGATCTTACTGTCACTGTGGCAGTGATGAGGCAGTGACACGATCTTACTGCCACTGTGACAGTGATGAGGCAGTGACACGATCTTACTGCCACTGTGGCAGTGACTGTTTCGCTGTCTTGTGGCAGTGTCTCACTCCACTGATCATATGGCACTGTGTGTATGTGTGTGTTTGTGTGTGTGTGTGTACTCACCTATTTGTACTCACCTATTTGTGGTTGCAGGGGTCGAGTCACAGCTCCTGGCCCCGCCTCTTCGCTGATTGCTACTAGGTCCTCTCTCTCCCTGCCCCATGAGCTCTATCATACCTCGCCTTAAAACAATGTATGGTTCCCGCCTCCACTACGTCACTTTCTAGGCTATTCCACGGCCTGACTACTCTATGACTGAAGAAATACTTCCTAACATCCCTTTGATTCATCTGAGTCTTCAACTTCCAATTGTGACCTCTTGTGTCTGTGTCCCTTCTCTGGAACATCCCGTCTTTGTCCACCTTGTCTATTCCGCTCAGTATTTTATATGTCGTTATCATGTCTCCCCTGACCCTCCTGTCCTCCAGTGTTGTCAGGCCGATTTCCCTCAACCTTTCTTCGTAGGACAATCCCCGTAGCTCTGGGACTAGTCTTGTTGCAAACCTTTGCATTTTCTCTAATTTCTTGACGTGCTTGACTAGGTGTGGATTCCAAACTGGTGCTGCATACTCCAGTATGGGCCTGACATAAATGGTATACAGAGTCTTAAACGAATCCTTACTGAGGTATCGGAACGCTATCCGTAGGTTTGCCAGGCGCCCGTATGCTGCAGCAGTTATCTGATTGATGTGCGCCTCAGGAGATATGCTCGGTGTTATACTCACCCCCATGTCTTTTTCCTTGAGTGAGGTTTGCAGTCTTTGGCCATCTAAACTATATTGTGTCTGCGGTCTTCTTTGCCCTTCCCCAATCTTCATGACTTTGCATTTGGGAGGGTTAAATTCAAGGAGCCAGTTGCTGGACCAGGCTTGTAGCCTGTCCAGGTCTCTTTGTAGTCCTGCCTGATCCTCATCCGATTTGATTCTTCTCATTAACTTCGCATCATCTGCAAACAAGGACACTTCTGAGTCTATCCCTTCAGTTATGTCGTTCACATATACCAAGAACAGCACAGGTCCTAGGACTGACCCCTCTGGAACCCCGCTTGTCACAGGCGCCCACTCTGACACCTCGTCGTGTGTGTGTGTGTGTGTGTGTGTGTGTGTGTGTGTGTGTGTGTGTGTGTGTGTGTGTGTGTGTGTGTGTGTGTGTGTGTGTGTGTGTTACCTGACTTATTAACCAAGCAGGTTAATTAGTCAGGTAATAAGAGCATGTAGTAATGGGTGAGGTAGAAAAATATAGGAGTAGGGAAGGATAAAGGGATAGAAGACGTTGATAATTCATCCATGTTTATAACTATTTCTTAGATGGATAAGCAAGAGAGGGAGAAAAGAAGCGAGAGAGAGGAAATAAATAAGTGATAGAAGCCAGAAAGGATAAATGAAAGGGATAGAGACAGGAAAGAAGAAACGAGTGATCGAGTACGAAATGGGTAATTACAATCGATCTCGCTGCTGGATTAAAAATAATGAGGCGGGGACCAGGAGCCTAAGCTTAACTCTCTGAACCCCGCAGGCTGTTCTCCGAAAACATACACCAAAAAAATATTAAAAAGCTACACATACAAATAATAACAAAAGCATACATCATGATACATGAGAAGACTATTTAATGACAGCGTGCAGCAGGTGTGGTACAGACATCTGTTGCACCTGCTGAAGTTAATTGCATAGAGACTAGCTCTAATTACAGATAATGTAAGCACTTCTACTATATAATGACACAGATTACTTGCTTTAGCTTTTAATGTAGGCAGTGTTAGCTGAAAACCAGCAATTTATTCACTTCTATATAATTTCTGCAATCAATTTTGTTTACGTTTTCTCGTTCCTTGCCTCTTCTCACTTCCTGGTGGCTCCCCTCGCTCTCTCTGGTTCCTCACAACCCACCCCAACCTCCGTCAGTTCCAGGGGTCATATAGTGCCTTTGTTTACTGAAACATTTAGATGGCCATTTGAGAGTCCTGACCATGGTCCCCGTGTCCAGCAGGCGGTGCGTCTCACCCTTGATAAAGTATCCATCACTCGCTCCCTTACCCTGGCCGTCATCTGTAAATGCCCAGATGAGGAATCCAGAATCCAGCGAACTGTGGCTCTTGTCCATGTTGTGTTGATGATGTATATTTGAACTTACTTCAACCCTATCCATTTCGGAGTCTGTTCCGTGCTCGATAGTTTTGAGTAGAATTTTGAAAAGATGGCGGAAATGGTGGTGGTAGTGGTGGTGGTGGTGATGGTGGTGGTGGTGGTGGTGGTGGTGGTGGAGGTAGCAGGGATTGCGGTATTGGTATTTGCAGTGGCAGTAGTTGGGGTGGTAAAGGAAGTGATGAAGGTGGAAATAGTGATAGTGGTTTTGACACAGATAGTGTGGTATTGGTTGCAGTGGTCATGGTAGAAGTGGTGAAGGTGGTGGTGTTGACCGAAGGTGCGACTATTTGATGGATTAGCGTCTTGCTAGGATCTCTTTTTTGGTAAGCGAAGAGAATTTCTGGTGTGTCCAGATAAGGCCTAAGAGACCCAGTGTCTTCTTTTTAACTTTCTCAGTTTAGTTTCTGTTTGACCACATGTTTTCGGTTTCTTATGTGTTTTGAAATATTCTGCTCTTGGGTCGGTTTCTTGATCCGTATCATGTCCAAGATTTTATTAATTCTCCAACGTACTCTAAACCAACCTTGAAGTCTATGGCTTATTAAATCTCTTTTCTACATCCAGACAGATTCTTAAGTGTTTTTGACCATCATAATTTCTATAGAATTTTATCTTTCTTTGTAGACTGAGAATTATATGAGCGAGCTGTATGGTCCTTCGCAGTGTAAGAATTGTATTAGTTCCCTTCCCTGCCTCAACGTTTATAGCTTATTCTTGTTTTCTCTTCGAAGTACTGCCTGGTGCTGTCTTCGAAGTACTGCCTGGTGTTGTCTTCGAAGTACTGCCTGGTGTTGTCTTCGAAGTACTGCCTGGTGTTGTCTTCGAAGTACTGCCTTGTATTGTCTTCGAAGTTTTACCTCGTGCTGCCATCGATGTATGCATCTTTATGTCTTCAAGGTACTGAGGCTGCCTCATGTTGTCATCGAAATGTTGTCCCCTTGTTGCTTTCGAAGTCCTCTAGTTTTGCAATTCACCATCTTCTCCAGAACAACTCCCGCATTGTGTAGTGGTCTCTGCTGCACCAAAACGTCTCTCCCAGTTACTACCACAGTCTCACGTTATCAGGCATTTTCTCTTCGTGACAATCCATTGAAACTTCCCGGCACAGGTCCCTCACACTCGGGATCCTCAGTCGAGGCAATCGACTGCATTTCGTCATCTGCTCTGAAGCCCAGCTGAACCGCCTCTCTCTCTCTTTGTCTCTCTCTGTCTGTCTGTCTGTCTGTCTGTCTGTCTGTCTCTCTCTCTCTCTCTCTCTCTCTCTCTCTCTCTCTCTCTCTCTCTCTCTCTCTCTCTCTCTCTGTCTCTCTGGGTTTCGTGATTGTAGCATTCACACAATAGACTCACCGGGGACCTCCTCGGCTCTGTCTTCTCGTCGTCTGCATAACTTCGTTCCTAAACTGTGCCTTTCAGAATCCCTCGGGAAGCTCTTGGCCGGCCCCCACACTCACGAGACCTTTACACACACATTCACATAAATTCTTGTTATTATACAGGATTTCTCAGCCTCTATACTGGGAAACGTGTTGATCCCGCTTACGCACATTGTCCCACCTATGTCTCAGTATACTGTCGTGTTGGTTAGGACCTCTGCAAGTATATATACTTTTACCTCGTCCTCTTGCCCCAAACCCTCACAGTGAGGGGATCCCCTTCTTGTGAAGATGATCTCCTGACCATCCTTCACATCTCTACCCTCCCCCCTCCTCTCTCTCTCTCTCTCTCTCTCTCTCTCTCTCTCTCTCTCTCTCTCTCTCTCTCTCTCTCTCTCTCCTTGTAAACATTCGTGAATTTCTTCGTTTTCATGCTATATTAGAGCGGTCGTGAGCGTCTGACAATCATAGTAACTTGCTCCAAACATTCAGAAGTCAACTTTATGGTATCCCTCAAGCAAATCCTCTATCTTAGGGTCAGAAGCAGTCCCAAAACGACACAAAATGCCACCCATAAATATTTATAAGCTTCTCGATAAATTTAGCTTGAAAATTCATTGCTATTTAAAAAGACTATCCCTTGGAGACTTACACAGATAAATGAGTCCTTCTTCTCTTTTCCTCCTCCTCCTCCTTATTTCTTATTCATTTCATGCTTGGCGTTTGTTTTGGAAAGAAATCACAAAGTAAAACTTGCTGATGGTTTAGAATTTCTCAGAGTTTTGAGGACCATGGCGTGCCAGCCTGGGATTTATTTCATGCAGGTCAACTCTAATGATATGCAAGGAAGTGAAGCGTGGAGGTGTTTGTTGCAGTCTGCTTGTGCTCTCTCTCTCTCTTTTCTCTCTCTCGCTCTCTCTTTCTCTCTGTCTCCCAGGGAAAATTTCGGAGATGTCTCAGCTAATCTTAACTACTAAGGAACAAATAGTATCCGTGGTGACACCTCGTCCACTCCACTTCTCTCCTCACCTAGCAAACACAATAAAACATTATAATAATAATAATAATAATAATAATAATAATAATAATAATAATAATAATAATTATTATTATTATTATTTTTATTATTATTATTATTATTATTATTATTATTATTATTATTATTATTATTATTATTATTATTATTATTATTATTATCTATTATTATTATTATTATTATTATTATTATTATTATTGTTATATTATTATTATTATTATTATTATTATTATTATTATTATTATTATTATTATTATTATTATTATTATTATTATTATTGTTGCTGTTGTTATTATTACTATCTATTATTATTATTATTATTATTATTATTATTATTATTATCATTATTATTATTACTCAAAAAATCCCCAGGTTCGTTTGGGTCAAAGATCGCCTTGGGAATGAGTGGTAATAAAGTTTGAACCGAGGAATGGAAAGAAAGCTCCAATTATCCAGATCAAGAGCCCTCCACCAGGGTCTGCGCTTTATTAAACACTTGAATATTTTTTTTTAATACGAGGCTGTAATAGAGCACTCAGCACGAGGATTGACGGAGGCTCGATCCACCGTCTCCTAATCGCCAATTTTAAGTTAGATTAGTTCCTTTCATCGAGAGCCCGCAGTCAGGATAGGGACAGCCTAATAACAACGTTTCGGTCCGTCGCGAAACATCATCAAGGCACTACCGGAAGACAGATGTACACCACCTGGGTATCTTATTTTTCTACAACTCTCTTGCTAACCTCTGGCTTTGACTTATAAGCCTCGCTTAGTTCCACTAGTGGGCCCCGTCCACTTATAACCACATCTACAACTGCCAACTGTCACTGCATTAAATTGGAAAAAAAAGAAAAAACATCCGTCCAGGCAAAACATCTATCCATTGAAGATACCAAGGTGATGCCCATGAGTCTTATTCATCACCTATGTAGGTATTATATACCATTGATGCAGCGATTATACACTATGTATACAACACTTTATACACTGGTGAAGAGCTCTTGATCTGAGTAACTGAAGCCAGCGACCACTTACAAGGTGGACGCTTTCCCCAGATCAAGAATAAGCTTTTTGGGGGGCAACGTTTCGCCCTGTTTTAAACGATGAAAAATATACGGGGCTAAATTTTTTTTTTTGGGGGGAGGGATATTTTAGAAAAAACGAACATATTTTATTGCAAAGGTGAAAAATATACGAAGGTAGGAAAAAAAAAATTCATGTAAATATGGGAAAATATCAGAGTATACCTAGAGAGGGTTTCGGGGGTCAACGCCCCCGCGGCCCCGGTCTGTGACCAGGCTTCGCGGTGGATCAGGGCCTGATCAACCAGGCTGTTACTGCTGGCCGCATGCAAATCCGGCTGGTTAGGTACTGATTTTAGGTGCCTGTCCAGCTAAAATCTAGTAAATGTGGGAAATATACGACAATAAAAAAATTATAAACAGGTATTTTGAAAATGCAGTATGTACTCACTTAACGTCGTCGCTAGGTTCTTGAAAACGGCGACTTTGAACGAAACGACGTATAACGAAACCAGTTTTACCAGTCACTCTTATTACTAACATTACACTTTTTCTGTTTTTTTTTGTGGCCATAGACATCAGGGGTGCACAGTGCACCTTTAGCACCATTGTAACAGGGTTAAATCAAGCAAAAAATTTCTGCAAACCAGGTCAACAATAAACGATAACAAATATGGCAGAGTGACTGAGCGCGGCTTTCATACCTCATCATTTATTGTCGTACATTTGTATGATTATCGTATGCTTTACGAATTTTTATTTTGCGATAATTTGTATTCATTGTATTCATTTGATTTTCCTCATCAACATTATAACGAAACGACGTTGAACGGAACGACGTTATTCGAGGATCTGCTGTATTAGAATGAACGAATAAAATTCTTTTTTGCAAGTGTAGCCAAATATTCAAAAAAAAAAAATCTCTTAAATTTGAAAAAAATATAGTACAACTATATTTTTCTTGTAAATGTGGAAAAATTCTTATAAATGCAGGAAAAACATCTTATAAATATGGGAAAAATATACAGATATTTTTCATGTTAATGTCGAAAAAATATATAATGAGTCTCCTTCCGATTTTTTCCTCGTCGTTTTCGACAATTACAGTATTTGAATATATATAAAAAAAAATTATGCTGGCGAGATTTACACGTAAATTAGTTTTTTTTCATTAATTTTCTGTTAGTATTTAGATGAAAGTCAACTCTGCAAAAGTGATTATGGACCCACCGGGAACCTCAATCCTCTTTTTCCACTGAACAGATATTTTAAAAACAACATTTTTAGCCTTTGTTTTTGCTGGAATTCTGTAGAAGATGGAGGAGAAGGAAGAGGAGGAGGAGGAAGAGGAGGAAGAGGTGGAGGAAGAGGTAGAGGAGGAGGAGGAAAAGGAGGAGGAGGAAGATGAGGAGGAGAAAATGAAGGCGGAGGAGGAGGAGGAAGAGAAGGAAGAGGAAGAGAAGGAGGAGGACGAGGAAGAGGAAGAGGAGGAGGAAAAGGAGTAGGAAGAGGAGGAGGAGAAAATTAAGGAGAAGAAAATGTAGGAGGAGGAAGAGGAGGAGTAGGAGGAGGAAGGAGCAATATCATCATCAACATCTCCTTCATTATCACCATTCATTATCAAAAAGATCACCAAAAAACGCGCATCGCGCTGCGTCATTCGCACATCTACAGCTCAGGCTGGTGACCAGAAAAATACCAAAGAGATTGTCCATAGTACGCCAGTTGTATCGTGTGACTATCAAAGTTTGCTAATATCGTGTGTTGAACCTGAAACAGAGGACAGGAGCTGTCACTGTAGGCTCAGTCAACTAAATTAGAAAACGCTTGACGACAGACTCAGAGGGGATGTGATCAATATATACAGGATACACTAAATGTATTCACAACTATAACTGTATCATGGAGTTTAAATCTCTTACTCTCTCTCTCTCTCTCTCTCTCTCTCTCTCTCTCTCTCTCTCTCTCTCTCTCTCTCTCTCTCTCTCTCTCTCTCTCTCTCTCTCTCTCTCTCTCTTTCTGTCTTTCTCTCTCTCTCTCTTTCTCTATCAGTACATCCTCACCCCCCTTTGATCTAACACTCGAGCAATATGTGGTGAAGAAAGAGACACAGAATGGAGAGAGAATAAACGGTAATCGAGCCGTGGGGGGATAAAGGAGAAAATAGTGGACAGGTAACGACAAGCATGGGGGAGGAGGAGAGGGGGAGGAGTAGAGAAGGAGGGGCTGAATGGAAGTATAATAGAGAGAAGGAGGGAAGGAAGGGAGCATGAGAGAGGAAAGAGGGAGAGAATGAAGGACGGAGGGAGAGAGATAGAGAAAGGGAGGAAGGGAGAGACAGGAGGGACCAACGGAGAAAAATGAAAAGGGGAAGCAGAGAGGGGAGGCAACAAAAAGGAAGAGGAGATAGGTAGAAGAAAGCATTATTACTCTCACACGTCTCTAGTATTCTCCTCTCTGGATTCGGACTGAGATTCCATGGACTGGAAATGGTAGGTACCTTAACTGCTTCATTCAACCAGTGATAATAACACCTATCTTAAACAACACACTTATTCATTTGTTTGACCGACTGCTTAATCTTTTCCAGGGGACAGTGTCAACTAAACATGATAAAAATGCGAAGAAGAAAGATTCGAACTGTATTGTTTCATGCGAAGAAATCTGTACAGATTCACGGAAGTTTTTCTTAAGTTTTCCTTTCTTCTTATATTGCTCCAACCTTACGCTATTTTTACACTGTATTTATCTCTTTCCACAGTCTTGACTGTAGCAAGTGTCCTTTCCACAGTCTTGACTGTAGCAAGTGTCCTTTCCACAGTCTTGACTGTAGCAAGTGTCCTTTCCACAGTCTTGACTATAGCAAGTGTCCTTTCCACAGTCTTGACTGTAGCAAGTGTCCTTTCCACAGTCTTGACTGTAGCAAGTGTCCTTTCCACAGTCTTGACTGTAGCAAGTGTCCTTTCCACAGTCTTGACTGTAGCAAGTGTCCTTTCCACAGTCTTGACTGTAGCAAGTGTCCCTTTCCACAGTCTTGACTGTAGCAAGTGTCCTTTCCACAGTCTTGACTGTAGCAAGTGTCCCTTTCCGCAGTCTTGACTGTAGTAAGTGTCCTTTCCACAGTCTTGACTATAGCAAGTGTCCTTTCCACAATCTTGACTGTAGCAAGTGTCCTTTCCACAGTCTTGACTGTAGCAAGTGTCCTTTCCACAGTCTTGACTATAGCAAGTGTCCTTTCCACAGTCTTGACTGTAGCAAGTGTCCTTTCCACAGTCTTGACTGTAGCAAGTGTCCTTTCCACAGTCTTGACTGTAGCAAGTGTCCTTTCCACAGTCTTGACTGTAGCAAGTGTCCTTTCCACAGTCTTGACTGTAGCAAGTGTCCTTTCCACAGTCTTGACTATAGCAAGTGTCCTTTCCACAGTCTTGACTGTAGCAAGTGTCCTTTCCACAGTCTTGACTGTAGCAAGTGTCCTTTCCACAGTCTTGACTGTAGCAAGTGTCCTTTCCACAGTCTTGACTTTAGCAAGTGTCCTTTCCACAGTCTTGACTGTAGCAAGTGTCCTTTCCACAGTCTTGACTGTAGCAAGTGTCCTTTCCACAGTCTTGACTGTAGCAAGTGTCCTTTCCACAGTCTTGACTGTAGCAAGTGTCCTTTCCACAGTCTTGACTGTAGCAAGTGTCCTTTCCACAGTCTTGACTGTAGCAAGTGTCCTTTCCACAGTCTTGACTATAGCAAGTGTCCTTTCCACAGTCTTGACTGTAGCAAGTGTCCTTTCCACAGTCTTGACTGTAGCAAGTGTCCTTTCCACAGTCTTGACTGTAGCAAGTGTCCTTTCCACAGTCTTGACTGTAGCAAGTGTCCTTTCCACAGTCTTGACTGTAGCAAGTGTCCCTTTCCACAGTCTTGACTGTAGCAAGTGTCCTTTCCACAGTCTTGACTGTAGCAAGTGTCCCTTTCCGCAGTTTTGTAGATATATACCATTTACATAAAAAAATTTGACATTTTTTAAACTAAGTCTAACCATTAGCACGGTCTTCACTTCATCATTCGATCAATTTTCTTCCCTCGTATGCCCACATTATTATACCTACAAACCTTTGATACATATTCTAACATCGCAGTCTAATCCAAACATCTTTCACTTTCACTTAGCTAACAAACCATACCACGGGCGGGGTTAGAACCCGCGATCAGAGAGTCTCCCTGATCGCGGGTTCTAACCCCGCCCGTGGGATGGTTTGTTTGCAATCGTGTCATTACGATTTCGTAAGTCACTTAGCTAACGTTTCTTCTAGTAGCTGGTACTGTGTTGACTCCCTCTTAATTAACGTCTTTCCACCCCCTCAAAACTTAGGAGTAACGGGAAATCACGAATTTTTCAAAGGTTTTATTTCTCACTAATCATTCTTTGAATTTGCCAATTTCATTTTTCCCCTTAACAAAGTTACCAATTTTCGTGTCTCCGTTGTACATTTGTGGATATTATGTTCCGTGTCTGTAACAGTAGTGGTGAAGGGTGATAGTGGTGATGACGATGGTGGTGGTAATGGTGATAGTTGCTGGGGTGATGGGAACGGCTAATGATGCTTCTGGTGATGTTTTTGAGGGTGACAGAAGCACAGGTGCTTGTTGTGATAGAGGCGGCGGGGCTCTCTGAGAAGGAAAGTAGCGGCAGCAAGAACAACACAGTCTAGAATATGAAGGAGCGGCCGAAGTGGCAGTAACAGGGTGGGATATATACAGTGTGTGAATAGCATGGGTAGTGGCGATTGTGGCAGACGTAGGTGTGCAATAGTGATGCCGAAGCTAGTGGCGGATGGGGAGATGGGGAGTTGTGGGGAGTAGGGGGGAGTTGTGGGGAGGGGTGTTAACTGCAGGAGGTGGTGGTAAAATTGCCAAGGAAAATAATGAATTGGGTAGTTGTATTCGTAATGGTGGTGGTAGTGGGGTACAGCGGTCGGTATGAAAGTCATGGTGGTGGTGGAGGCAGTTATACAGGTGGTAATGATAGTCATAGTAGTGATAGTTATAGTAGCGGTGATGATAGTCATAGTAGAGGTGGTAGTAGTAGTTGTAGTACTGGTGATGGTATAGGACTTCGTGTAGTAATGATAATATTAATTAAACCTATATTAAAACTAAAACTACAGGGGAGATTACCTCCACTTCTTCGAATCAAGAGCCCTTCACCATCAAGACCCCCCACGAGAAACAGTGATCGTTCGTTTCATTGTTTTACGCTTCTTGACAATGGAGTTGTAGATATGTGAGGCAAACTGCCTAGACTTCCAAGGGGAAATATATAATCACTCAGACACACGAGTAACAACTTTGCCTCTGAAGATTATTATTATAAAAATCCTCCTTTAACCTAACGTAACCAAAATTAACCTAACATAATCAAAATTAACCTAACCTAACCAAAATTAACCTAACCTAATCAAAATTACCCTAACCTGGCGATAATTAACCTAACGTTGCCAAAATTAATCTAATATAACCAAAATTAACTTATTTTAACCGAAATTAACCTAACTTAACCAAAAATAACCTAACATTACCAAAATTCACCTTACATATCACTTAATTCCTTTTTTTCAAAATCATTTACATAAGTTCCACTAAGACTTTCTTAAAATATAAATGATAATGATAATGATAATGATAATACGTATTTTTTAAGTGTAGCCATAAAAACATGTATTTTGAGCTCAAAATTATTTTCAACTCCGAAGCCCCAGTGGGTGGACAAGGATTTTTTTTTTTATATATTGACTGTCGATATCCGGCGGCTCTAATTATTCTGATGGTGTTGAAAACATTGTTAGGAAATATTTTGGAAAAACGTGTAAAAGTCTGTGAGTATCTCTGAGAGAAAATTATTTTTTTTGTTTGCAAGAAAATTGGGAAAGCAAAAGGTCTTTCAGTACTTTTGAAAAAGGGAAAAAAATAAAAAAAAAAAGCGTTAATATTATTTTAGAGAGAAAAAATCGAGAAATGAGTGTTAAATCTAGGCAATATTTGAGTTTATGAAAGGGAGAGAGGATATGTAGTGTTGCCAGCGGGTGAATTCCAATCATTTGTCTGGAAATTAACCCGAACCTCCATATCTTCGCCAGCCATCTGGTGTAGCAGTAGTGAGAGGCTCCAGCGTGCAGCCTCTGATGGGGAAAGATTCCCTAAACCGGGAGAAATGGTCACAGGCCGAGCTGCAGGGGCGTTGATCCCCGAAAACCTCTCCAGGTATCTCCAGGTATACCCTGACACAAAATGAGGCCCTTGGAGTGAAAATTAGCAAGTGTACACGAAGTCTAAATTTACGAAAGAACAACACTCCTGACTCGGTACAAATGTATGGAAGTAAAATGTGGAGAAGGGGTTACACGCTTGACCTTACGGGAATTTAGGAACCATCCACGGCTTTTCGGATAATTGGATGAGAATTTCCGGTCGAGAAGTTCTGATCTTAAATCTCCTTTTCTACCTTGCAGGGTCATCTACCTTGTCCATGGGAAGATGGGACGGAGGACAGGCAATCAAAGAGAGTGGGTACATACTATTGATGAGAGTGAACTTGTGCCTCGTATAGTATTTTGCAACCTCTGCTGTGGAGTGAGAGATGCACCACAATGTTGTGTAAATTTTGGTCTCTTTCCTAACAAGATTTACCCCATGTTTCTTTATGATGATTTCAGACGGGAAATTTCATACCCATAGTAAACAAATCCTACTCAATTAGGAACTAAGTGAGAATGAGGTGTATAGTGGAGATTCCTCGTGCTATATATATATATATATATATATATATATATATATATATATATATATATATATATATATATATATATATATATATATATATATATGCAAAGAATTCGCAAGAGCAGGCGAAATATACACAAACACTGATCTCTGGCTGAAGGAGACTCGAACCTACGATCCTTGGAACAAGGTAAGCAGTGCTTTACCAATCTACCCACACTGGATCAATACCTCCAGCTTGCACTTTGATCCAATGCAGGGGATGAGATGAAAAGCTGTAAGCCTTCTCCCTGAAAGCTGGCTGCCTTGGATCAAAGTCTAGCGCAAGCTGGACTCCAAGGTATTGGTCCAGTGTGGGTAGATTGGTAAAGCACTGCGTACCTTGTTCCAAGGTTCGTAGGTTCGAGTCTCCTTCAGCCAGAGATCAGTGTTTGTATATATATATATATATATATATATATATATATATATATATATATATATATATATATATATATATATATATATATATATATGTCTTTGTTGATGACACTGTGTTCTTGGGAGATTCTGAAGAGAAGTTGCAGAGATTGGTGGATGAATTTGGTAGGGTATGCAAAAAAAGAAAATTAAAAGTGAATACAGGAAAGAGTAAGGTTATGAGGATAACAAAAAGATTGTTATTGCTGTTCTTACTGTTGAACAGCGGTTTAGTGCCGATGAAGGTAGCGTAGGTAGCAATGATACGGCCGTGGACTAGATTGGCTTTAATCGGGTAGGAGTGAGTACACAACGGGCAGTGTGAGGAAGTGACCGCAAGCCAGTCCGTGGAGGGGGAGTACCTGTGTACCTCAAGTCGGTCGAAGCGGGAGTGAGAGAGGGTGGACTGTGTGTCCCACCGACCTAGGTAGGCCTACAGAGGGCAGCACTGAATGCCGCGAAATATGAACTAGTCAGAGCAGACGGCTAGGCTGTGTGCTCTGCCAGTACAGGCTGTCTACATTTGCTCGGCCACGCACCTCGCGTCGTCCCGACGCGACAATACTGGTGGGCCCATAGGTATAAAGGAATTACACTAGCTACCCCAGAGAGGGACTGGCTTTCGCTCACTAGTAAATAAAAAATGGACAAAAAAATGCAACAGGCAAAAAAAAAACTCTCCCATCCAGGGAAAGAGAAAACTGGTTTGCCCGCGCTGTTTCATCGAGTAGAGAGCCGGGAGACGTCAGCACTGGAACTAAAATCTTCTATATACAGGTTGTCCGCAGGGCTGAACATCAGTTGACCACTCGTCTACTAACGTTGTTGCACGCTCACATCTGCAAACAATGACTGACAGTAGCATTTCCTAAGGTGTGACATGTAACTCAGAGGGCAGCACTGCCCTGACCGTAATACAGGCTTTTTCCTTTAGTTAAAAAAAACACTGGTGCACATACATACAATAATACTATATCCATGGAATTCATTACACTCTGGGTACCCTTCTAAAAGTATTTACATAATTACATGATGTTGTCCACCCTGACTCTATTATCGACTAGCTATACAATGTGTGTGCATTTATACCCATTTCTGCAAGCAAACAATTAGCATAACTAGCGTAGGAGTCGGACAAGTCAGTAGGTACGTCAATGTCACAGAAATGTACTGTTGTCCTGGGTCGCAGGCCATAAGTATGGAGCCTTACTGGGCCGTCTTCCGTACCAGCAGTAGTGGGAGAAGGGGTAGACGGTTTGTCCCTAACATTAGTCTGATCGTGGCGTTGCAACGCACGTGCCTCCAGCTCTACTTCGGCCTGCATATGGTCCACATACTTCATGTGATCAAGGTGGGCTTCCTTGATAGCTCCCGTAGCAATCTCCCTCACCTCGAACTTATTGCCACGGAGCTGTCGTAGGACACGGTAAGGACCCACAAACTTTGGGACAAGTTTGTGCATACCTGGGGTCTGCACTGGGTTGAGCAACATAACTTTGCAACCTGGTTCCACTTTGCTTTCCTTGGCGCGGGCATTGCGCTCTGACGTGAACCTATCAGTAGCTTTCATAAGGTTCTCTCGTACCCGCTGGAAGACAAGCTGCGTTGTCCTCATCTTTACTACACTGGGGTTATCAGTATCGTAAGTAGGTCTAGGTGGAGTAAACAGAATTTCATATGGTAAGCGCTTGTCATAGCCATACAAAGCAAAATGAGGTGTCTCACCGATCGAGCTGTTGAGGGAGGAATTTAATGTACACTGAACATCTGGGATAGCCTCATCCCATGTAGTACAACTTGGGTTAACGGTTACTCTGAGCACCTCCAGGACTTTGCGATTTGTACGTTCAGCAAGACCATTACTCGCAGGGTGGCGTGGAGCTACTGGCGCTTGATGAATGTTGAATCTGGAGCAAAGATCCTGCATTATGCCATTTATAAACTCAGACCCATTGTCTGACAGAAGGACACGTGGGCAAGTATGACGAAGAACAACATGCTCACGGAAAGCACTAGCGACCGTTTCAGCGGTTTTATCAGGAATGGGTACTAATTCACTGTACCGCGTCAAGTTATCTACCATTACAAGCAGGTGCTTATTTCCCTTCTCCGAGGTCGAGAAGTTCGTCAACAGGTCGACAGAAGTTCTCTCCCAGGGCTCCTTTGTAATGGGATACTTTAGAATGGGGTTAGGACCTGTAATGGTACCCTTGTGCTGTAGGCAGACAACACACTGGTGTACATGCTTGGCAATGTCCGATGCCATCTTAGGCCAGAAATATTTCATTCGTGCCTGTTTGATACTGCGGTCCTTCCCGGGGTGCGCTACACCTGGGACATTGTGGATCAACCTAAGAGTAGCTGGTATCATGGACTCTGGTATCACCAGTTGGTATACGGTTCTGCCGGGGTCCACCAGCTGTGCAACACGGCACAGTACTCCTTGGTTGACCACTAAATCCTTCAGTGGAACGGGAGACTTGACCTGTAAGTCAACGTCCTCCTTGGTAAGGAAACGAAGGACTGGAGACCACACAGGGTCCTGTCGTTGGGCTCTCTCGAGATCCTCAACAGAGAACGAATTGCCGACACTCACGAATGCTATATGTCTCGACAGGGCGTCAGCTACAACATTTTGCTTACCTGGGACATAGCAAATTTCAGGGTTGTAGTCATTGAACGTGAGCGACCACCGAGCATGCTTTCCCGAGAGGTTCTTATTTGCAAAAAGGGCCAATAAGGGTAAATGATCTGTATAAATCTTGATAGGATAATGATAGATGATATCCCGAAAATGACTCAGGGCCCATACAATGGCTAAAGCTTCTAGCTCTGTCACTGAATAATTGACTTCCGCTTTAGTAAGAACACGGCTAGCATAGGCAATAGGCTGTTGCTTCCCATTAGATTCCTGTGACAAGACTGCACCGATGCCAACTTTGCTGGCATCAGTCGTCAAGGTAAATGCCTTGGTGAAATCAGGGAATCTAAGGGTTGGGGCTGATGTTAACTTGTTCTTAAGAATGACAAAAGCTCGTTCCTGATCGCACGTCCACTCAAAAGGGGCATCCTTCTTGAGTAAGCGTGTCAGGGGTGCAGCAATGGTGGAAAAACCTGCGATAAAGGTGCGGTAGAAACCCGCCAGGCCTATGAAGGACCGGACTGCATCCGCCGTCATGGGTCTGGGGAATTTCTGCACGGCCGAGATTTTAGACTCGTCCGTCTTTATGCCATTCTGAGTTACTACGTGACCCAGAAATTTTATTTCCTTCCGGAGGAAATGACATTTGGAGAGCTTTACCTTAAGATTTGCCTGAGCTAGCCTGTCCAATACCCTGTCAAGTTTCTCAAGATGTGACGGGACATCTTGCGACATGACTATGAGATCATCCAGGTAGACCATGAGCGTGCCACCTAGGAGGGTACGGAAAATTGTCGTCATCAAACGACTAAACGTGATTGGGCTTCCGCGCAAGCCGAAGGGCATCCTCCTGAACTGGTAATGACCAGTTGGAGTAGAGAAAGCTGTCAACTCTCTACTCTCAGCATCGAGGGGGATCTGCCAGAACCCTTGAAGAAGATCAAGAGTTGAAAAGACCTTATTATCGCCGATGTTCTGCAACAGGTCGTTCAGAACTGGCAATGGAAAACGGTCTGGGATGGTACATGCATTCAGTTTCCTGTAATCGATAACAGGGCGCCAGGTTCCGTCTTTCTTGGGAACCAGAATAAGGGGAGCATTCCACGGGGAAGTGGACTCCTCAATAACTCCATCACGGAGCATCCGTGTAATGAGTTCTTCGGCGAAGACTCTTTGCGCATGTGGCAGGCGATACGCAGGTACATAAATGGGTTTAGTACCTTTGTCAAGTGGAATACGGTGAGAGATCAGTGAGGTCAAACCCATTGACTCACCATCTAGTGCAACTGCAGAACGTGCACGATTGAGAACCTGGAGAAGTTTTGGAACCTCTTCAGGATAGTCTGTCAAAGCTAGATCATCTTCCTGCACTGGCCGGGTGTTGGAAGAGTCAGCAGCAGACTCGCCTGGGAGAACTGCACTCACAAGGAAGTCAGCTGGGGCTTCACCCTCCACTCTCACCGGGAGAGGGAATCTGACAAGGTCAACAAGTGAGGTATTCTTCCGCAGGGGAAATTCTCGACTATGCATGTTGACAACAAGGACTTGCAACTTACCACGTTGCACTGTGTGCAAGGATGGTTCAAGGGAGAGGCCCTTGACTCGGCATGTGTCGTTGTCAACCAGCACATGGTCTCCTTCAAAAGCTCTGCTCACGTACACCGTAACAGGAGTGAGCGAGTTAGCTGACAAAGTGACGTCATACTTTGTACAAGCAGTAACTCTGCTCGCTGATGCCATGACACGAGTCAGACAGTCGCCTGCCGACAGGGATACTGCGGCTTGACAACTGCTGGTCTCTACAACAGCGTCAGAGTTAGAGTGAAGGTTAGACTGGGCGTCCCCAGACTGGGTTTCACTGGTAACTACGCGCTGATGGCCAGGAGGTGATGGGCAACGAGCTCTACTACGAGGTCGATCAGGACGAGAGACCGACCCCGGGGAGAATGTGCTATGGAAACCACCGGTTTCCAACGATTCTAGGCACTGTGCGTACTCTGAGACGGAGTAGCACGTAGTGGATCCTAAGCGCACGCCCCAGAAGGGCACATCCACTCCGCTGAATTCCGCTTTCCACTCAGCTGGATCTAAACGGATCCTAAGATCTGCCATGGTTTTGAACCCTATGAGCAGGTCACCATGGAAAACAATACCATCTACGACTAAGAATTTTGCGGACAGCTTGTGACCCTGGACCACAAATTCTAGCGTTGTGCGACCGCGAACCGTCAGCGGTTTACCTGAGACTCCTCTCAAGGTCTGAATGGCAGATGGCTCTGTCAACATGGCCGCGTGAAGGCCAATGTCTCGAAAAAAGGTGGAGCGGACAATGTTAACCACCGAACCTGTGTCTAGGAAAAGCTGAACAGGCTTATTGTGGACAGTGGACTCGATGAGCGGTCCACATGGGTTGTCATACCGAACATGAAGGCATGACAGGCCGACGAGATCCCCGGAGTCACAGCTGCTCGAGGCTCGACACTTGTTGACGAGGCTCGACCTGGAAGGTACGGTAAGAGTCTCAGCAACAACGTCAAGACACTCGGTTTCCTCACTGTCGGCAAGCGTATCACTGCCCAGGGCGGCGAATGCATTGCGGACAGGGACGGAATACAGCGACTCCGACAGGGTTACTACGTCTTTCGCTGGTTTTGCGGACGCGCCTCTTCCCCCGAACTAGTGGAAGGGCTTCTACGAGCATGTGCATTGCGCGACGACTGCTTGCTCCACTCAGCTGTCAGCATACTTCGCAGCTTGTTACACTCATGGGAGGTATGACTGGAAGTATTGTGGTAAACACAGATTCCCTCGCGAGACTGGGCATGGGGACGGTGACGGTTACCTTGATACTGAGCGTGGGGACTGTGACGGTTACTTTGCGGGGACTTAAGTTTGTAACACTCAGATCGGTAGTGCCCTCGTTTGCCACAGTTGAAACAAGTCACTACACGCTTAGCGGGTGAGGTTGGGGGTGGTGTCTGCTGGCGACGTTTCGCCCTGGTCCAGGAAGTCGATGACTGCCTTTTTGTATAAGACCGACTGTTGTTACTGTGGTCGCTATTTTTACTTAGGCGCGTATTAGTGGGACTGGGGTTAGAACCTTTGTGGGTTGGCTGTCTGACAGCAGCAGCAAAAGTGACTTCCGGCTGCGACCGCGGGGTCACTGCGGACGGCGCTGCAAGGATGGGTAGGGGATCATCCGCAAAGCGGCAAACCTTGCCTTGCTCGGAAGGCGGCTTGAGCGAGTCGATGGCGTCATATGCACCCAGGACGTCGTGCTGAGGGCCGAGTCCTAGCGCATCAATGGCAGCCCAGAGGTTAGGGGCGGAATCCCTCCGCATGATGCCGACAGCCAGCATGGGGATGATGTCTTTAATAGCCATACGTCCATCACCATCCGCCCACTTAGTGGAGTTGACGGCATCAGTAAAGTCTGTGGCGGCTTGCTCGAAACGGCAAACGCAAGCCAGGGGGCTTTCGTGCCGGTATTGACATTCGGCCAAGACGCTGGTAACGATGTCAATGTAATGGCGTTGGCGACTACGCCGAAAATAACGCCTAAATTCCTCCTTAAGTTCACCCCAAGACTGAATCTTACAAACGCGCTTGAGCTGCACAAAGGCACCTATATCACCCTGGGTGAGATCCACTGCTGCAACAGCAGCACGAATGTACTGTGTATCTGTTGGGCTATCAAATAGAGCCTGAACAGTCGCCTCGACTGACTGCAGCCATGGCTCTAAACTATTTGCACGACCGTCAAAAATAAGGGTCAGGTATGGACGATGAGCCGGCCCACTGGTGGTCGAGGCTTGAGCCACAAGTTGACCAACTGTCGCTGGGGCTTCGATGCCCTGCCGCGTGCTCACTCTGGCTGAGGCACCATTGCTGGCACCAGCAGAATCTGGGGTAACGGCATGGCCACTGCGTGTCTTAGTCATGACGTCAATTGTTGAAATGCAAGTAGGTCACGAAGATGGTAAACAGGTCAGAGCAAGAAATGGTATGCACTGGCTACAATTCAAAACAGAGTCAAAGAGAACTCAGCACCACAGTACTAGGTAAACTGCTTAGTGATAGAAATAATTTGAGCAAAACAACAATAAAAAGGGAAATAGTGATACACTCTGAAAACAAAATAAGAGATGTATGCAAGTGAATGTACTACAGGGAAGTGCACAAAATGAAGCTAAGGATAGTCAATAATTTCACCAGGAATCTGGCAACAAAATTTATGAAAAGGAGTTGAACTGTAAACACTGGTAGCAAAAATTGCACAAAATTAAAATAAATCAGGTACTACACAACACTAAACTGTGCTGCAAGCACAGTTTAAAAAGATTGCGGGTGCTAGCAGTTGCAAATTGAAATGCAAAAAAAAAAAGGGGTAATTCACTTGCACAAGGGAAGTTGGCACAAAAAAGATATCAGAGTATGGAATAGTGCCAAAAATCACACAAAAAAAAAAAATACACTGACCAGAATTGCTATATTGCACACAAAATAAAATTAATAAAAATGCAAATTATTAAATTCAAGAATATGGCAAAGGTTAACTGGTGTTAGCAGGGTGTACACTGGCAAAAAGAAAAAAAAAATTTGCACAATCTCAAGGTCAAAATTAATTAACTTCACAAGGAATTTTGGTAATTAATGGTAAATAAGCAGGTTCCCAAAAATACACTCAATGACTTGGGTATATAAAATAGCAAAAAGCAATGCACATAGGTGAATATTCACTGATAAAACATAGAATATATGTAGAGCAAAATAAATGGGGGAACAGAAAAAAAAAATTTAATGGGCTAGGCACAGATTGTATGACTGCAGGTAGAATATACTAATACTTAAGTACTTGAAGATTACACTTATTAAAAAAAAACTAACAAACAAAACAGTGCAGGGGTGTCAACAATCTGTGGCTAACTTGCAGGTGCAACTAAAAAAAAATAACAGCACACAGGAATTACATGAAAACTGTATGTGAGAGGTAAATTGTATAAATGGTTAACACTGAACAATTTAAATCAATAACTGAGGTGCAAGAAGCAGAATAGAAAAAAACTGGAATTTAAAATGTAGGAGTGCAAAAATAAATTCACAAAATTTAAGCTGTAGGTAAATGGCAAAATGTGCACTGATGACACTGAACAATTTACTGAAGTATGGCTTCAGTAACTAACTGTATTGGTGCAGGACAGTTAAATAATGTCACAAAATATTAGGAAATGCTAGGTAAGTCACTGTTTACTTAACTTTGAGTGCAGGTGGACGAAGGTACGGCAGGTGCTGGAACTTTCAGTGATGTTCTAGTGACACTACACGCCTCGTAGCATTTGTATACTGCTATGGGGCTTCAATGTCGTAGAAAAAAAAATATCAGAAAGGACTTGGGAAGAACAGGAAGGACCGGAGTAACTCTGTGGAGGTATAAGATATTAGACGTGGGTACCCGGCGTGAACCACAGCTGGTGTATGGTTGTTTACACTGGCAAGCGTGTCTGGGCGCGCTGACTGACTGCGGCTTCAGCACACGGAGAACAAAACATTTACTGCACTACTCGAACGTGCTAAAAACAAGCTTAAGTGAAACTTTGAACTGGGACGAGTAAGTTTTACTTTAACAGATCACTGGGGAAAACAGAACTGGTGATAAAACAGCAAGGGAAAGGGAAAAAAACATTTAAACTGGGCAACACACACAAAAAAAAAACTGCACTGGCTGGAGATACGTAGGCGCTGAGTAGTAGTAGACACTATGATGAGTCACGAGCTGCTGTAGACGCTGAACTTTGCTGGCTTAGGGGCTAAGCCAACTGGGTTCCCACGTGGTTAAGCCCGGTAGAACTTCTTGGAGGAACTGGGAAGAACACAACACACATGGACGGCGAGAAGGACGTCTTTGCCTAGCAGATAAGGCTGTATAGAGGGCTGGTGTGTTTACACGCTGATTAGGGTATAAACCAACCCGAGAGCTGCCTCGTGGTCACTCGTGGAGCCACACGAAGCCAACACACTAACGACCTCACCTCTACTTCTTGTAGCTGAGAAGGGCGTAGGGACGCTGTAGGAGGCAGGAGAATGGTGCTGGAGAGTGTTGAAAGGCTGTAGAGAGGGTGATGAGGTGAACACGTGACTGCTAAGGCTGGAGATGACGCCGTGATGCCTATGTCCAGATTTTGTGGGAAAAATCTAGGACGAAGATCTATCTCGGGTCCCGTCAAGACGCTGGGAGTAGCAGATAACTCTTTAGGCTAGCAGGTGCGTTGGATGACGACGGATGATGTTGACTGGTGTCGACCGATCCCCTCCACCCTGAAGAGGCTCACAAGGCCGCTGACTCCGCTGTCACCACTGTTATTGCTGTTCTTACTGTTGAACAGCGGTTTAGTGCCGATGAAGGTAGCGTAGGTAGCAATGATACGGCCGTGGACTAGATTGGCTTTAATCGGGTAGGAGTGAGTACACAACGGGCAGTGTGAGGAAGTGACCGCAAGCCAGTCCGTGGAGGGGGAGTACCTGTGTACCTCAAGTCGGTCGAAGCGGGAGTGAGAGAGGGTGGACTGTGTGTCCCACCGACCTAGGTAGGCCTACAGAGGGCAGCACTGAATGCCGCGAAATATGAACTAGTCAGAGCAGACGGCTAGGCTGTGTGCTCTGCCAGTACAGGCTGTCTACAAGATTAGGTGATGAAAGATTGGATATCAGATTGGAGGGAGAGAGTATGGAGGAGGTGAATGTATTCAGATATTTGGGAGTGGACGTGTCAGCGGATGGGTCTATGAAAGATGAGGTGAATCATAGAATTGATGATGGGAAAAGGGTGAGTGGTGCACTTAGGAGTCTCTGGAGACAAAGAACTTTGTCCTTGGAGGCAAAGAGGGGGATGTATGAGAGTATAGTTTTACCAACGCTCTTATATGGGTGTGAAGCATGGGTGATGAATGTTGCAGCGAGGAGAAGGCTGGAGGCAGTGGAGATGTCATGTCTGAGGGCAATGTGTGGTGTGAATATAATGCAGAGAATTCGTAGTTTGGAAGTTAGGAGGAGGTGCGGGATTACCAAAACTGTTGTCCAGAGGGCTGAGGAAGGGTTGTTGAAGTTGTTCGGACATGTAGAGAGAATGGAGCGAAACAGAGTGACTTCAAGAGTGTATCAGTCTGTAGTGGAAGTAAGGTGGGATAGGGGTCGGCCTAGGAAAGGTTGGAGGGAGAGGGTAAAGGAGGTTTTGTGTGCGAGGGGCTTGGACTTCCAGCAGGCATGCGTGAGCGTGTTTGATAGGAGTGAATGGAGACAAATGGTTTTTAATACTTGACGTGCTGTTGGAGTGTGAGCAAAGTAACATTTATGAAGGGATTCAGGGAAACCGGCAGGCCGGACTTGAGTCCTGGAGATGGGAAGTACAGTGCCTGCACTCTGAAGGAGGGGTGTTAATGTTGCAGTTTAAAAACTGTAGTGTAAAGCACCCTTCTGGCAAGACAGTGATGGAGTGAATGATGGTGAAAGTTTTTCTTTTTCGGGCCACCCTGCCTTGGTGGGAATCGGCCAGTGTGATAATAAATAAATAAATATATATATATATATATATATATATATATATATATATATATATATATATATATATATATATATATATATATATATATATATATATATATATATATATATATATGTATATATATATATATATATATATATATATATATATATATATATATATATATATATATATATATATATATATATATATATATATATATATATTACACCAAACTTTCGGTATTGCATACCATTTTGATATTCAGGATAGCTACATCCTGTGAGTAAAAAAATAACCCTCTTTTGTTCTCTTCCTTCTTAGGTATTTTTATTTTTCTCTTCTTTCTTTATATGATAAGACTTTTGTAGCTTCCATGCTTATTTTTTATCAGATAACCTAAAAAACTCGCAAGAGTACTCGCCAGCCATTTTTTTTTATCTTGTATGCATTCTTTCTCTTTCTCTCTCTTCTCTCCTCTCCTCTCTTCTCTCTTTTTCTCTCTCTCAACTCTCCCACCGCTGCCTCCCATTAACTATCTACTATTTTCGCCTTTATCTCCCACTTTCCGTTTACCGTTTGTTCTTGTCCTATCGCTTGTATCTTTCTGTACCGCATATTGCTCGTAGGAAGCCGCTGGCGTAGTGCTCAGGGATTCTTGTATAAGAGCGAGTTACACGTTACTGTAAAGGGGAATTTGCAAACAATGCACTGCTATTGCTGCTGCTACAAGAACTGCTGCTGGTCCTGAAGCTACTGCTGCTGCTAGAACTACAGCAGTTGCTGCTACTGTTTCCAGAACTGTTATCTATGCTACATCTGTTGTTACTACTACTACTACAACTGCTACTACTATTAATACTAATACTAAAGATGTATTGCTGCCACTGTTACTACTACTACTGGTAGTGATGTGCTACTATCGTTCCTGATACTAATACTACTACTGTTGCAATTAGTAGTACCACTGCTGCTGCTGATAGTTCTGTTACTACTGCTGCTATAAATACTACTACTACTGAAGCTACCATTGTCACCTAATACCGGAAGAATTAGTGCTACTGCTTCTACTGCCATTACTAGCAGAGGCAGTAGTAGCCCACGTCTTCCAACCATCTCTATCTCTCCTGTAAATACCATATTATTTTTCCGGTAAGGTATTGTGTGGTATATTTACCTCCTTCCCTGGCTTTCAAGTCGGCAGTGGCCAAGAGGGAGTAGAGAGTGAGGAGAGAACCTTCTGCTTTTCTCTCCTTGATTCAACCACCCGTAGAAGTCGACAGCTTTTCTCGGTAGACAACCTCAGTGGGGTGTTATAAGTTCCCTGCTATCTTTCTTTCCCATGCATTCTCATGTGCAAGTGGCATTAGAATTAACAGCTGTTACCTCGACTGCTGTTACTGTCAATGATGTTACTTCCACTACTGTTGCTTCCACTGCAGCAACTTCCACTGTTGTTACTTCCACTGTTGTTACTTCCACTGCTGTTACTTCCACTGCTGTTACTTCCACTGCTGTTACTTCCGCTGCTGTTACTTCCACTGTTGTTACTTCCACTGCCGTTACTTCCAACGCATTAACTTACACCACTTCTCTTGTTCACACTTAAATTAGAATTTTCCTAAGTCACCGCTTGACAGCTAACACCTCCTGTACCTCTCACCTCATTTTTCCCAGCTGGAGTGGGGGGAAGGGGTACCCTGACGCCAGCGAAGTGATCTTGACCCAATGAACTGGAACTAGAAACCATTCCCTAGTCGTTGTGTATGATCCTCCTTCCCCCTCTCACAATGTATTTCCGAAGCTTAACCAGACAATAATAAATCTCATAAGAAATACCTCTACTGAAAACGAGAAACGACTTGCAAGTCGCGTCGACCAGAGTCTCAGGAAGACAACACAACGTTGTGCCTCCTGTATCCTGGAGGCTGTGGTAACAACACGACATTGTACCTCCTGTACCCGGAAGGCTGGGTTAACAATATGTATACTGTAGAAGAAGGAAGAGATTTCCCGACTCAGTTCCCGTCTCTGTGTGGGGTTATTAGTGACTAAGTTCCCTTCTGCACGAGGCATGGTCAAGGACCGGGTCGCGGGGGCGTTGACCCCCGAAATCTCCTCCAAGTATGTGGGATATTATTCACTCGACTCTCGTCTTTATGTGGGATATTACTGAGTATATGCAGAAAGGTTTGGAGGAAAACAGGAACTAGCGTTTTTCCCTTCCTCAGATCTAGATTAAGGAAGTATATTCGCGGATATAGAAAGAAAAACGAGGAAATACGAGGAAATACGAGGAAATATTGTGTGATATATACTTGTGGGGGAATATGTTTATTTTCTGAGGCAGGTCTTACTAAGCATATTTAACAACAACGTAGCAAAAGCAGGTACGTTAATTTCTAGTGATGGTCGGTGGTGGAAAGTGGAGTGAAGTGGTGGAAAGTGGAGTAAAGGGGTGGAAAGTGGAGTAAAGGGGTGGAAAATAGAGTGAAGGGGTGGAAAGTTCAGTGAAGGGGTGGAAAGTGGAGTAAAGGGGTGGAGAATAGAGTGAAAGGGTGGAAAATAGAGTGAAGGGGTGAGAAGTGGAGTGAAGGGGTTGAAGGTGGAGTGAAGGGGTGGAAAGTAGAGTAAAGGGGGTGGAAAGTGGAGTAAAGGGGTGGAAAGTGGAATAAAGGGGGTGGAAAGTGGAGTAAAGGGGTGGAAAGTGGAGTGAAGGGGTGGAAAGTGGAGATAAGGGGGTGGAAAGTGGAATAAAGGGGTGGAAGGCTGCGATAAGAGAGAGTGGAGATAAGATTGAGGAATGTGGACATAAAAGGGGCACAAAAGGAGAAAAGATGGTGGACAACACATAGTTAGCAGATAGTAAGGCGAACAGGAGTGATAAATGGGCAAAAAAGACATAGAAAAAGAGGTGAATGGACGGAAAAAGGGAAAAAAGGTGAGTGAGGGAGCATGACAGAGAGAGAGAGAGAGAGAGAGAGAGAGAGAGAGAGAGAGAGAGAGAGAGAGAGAGAGTGAGAGGCGGAAATAAGACAAAAAGTAAGGCATGACTTCCTTCCGTCCTCCTGACGGGGCAAGATCCCTGGGGACGCAGTCCACAGCTGCTGCTGACGGCCACGGATATAATGGTTACCTACCAGGAGAGTGTCAGCTTACACCCATTACTCTCTCTCTCTCTCTCATTTTTTTTTTTTTACACGGTTTGACAAGGTTAAGGATCCCTAGCTTTATTGACAAGCTATTTACAGGTTAAGGATTCCTAACTTTATTGACAAGCTAAGAGCTGTTACCTACATCAGCTCATTTGAAAGCATTTTTATTGTTATGAGACATACAAGTAGGGAACAGGATGAAGTTGGAGTCATCTGTGGGCCAGCATTTTCATTTGATCAACTGACGTTATCTCGTTGACATCATTATGCTGTACGAATGTGTTCCATACTCGAGTCATCCTGGGTATATATGATCTCAGATGGAGTGATGTTCTGGAGAAGGGTACAGCCAGAGTGAAGTTACTGCTTTCTGCCCGTCTTGTGGCATAAAAGCTTGTTTCACGCTGTCCTCGAAGTGGATCCAAGTGTGGTACTTTGACAATATTGGCCTTGTACATAACAGTAAGGCCACCCACATCCCTCCTGTGTTGAAGGCTCTGCTGAAATGACAGATCTATCCAGGATGGGTCCAGGCGAGAGATGAGACTTCTTGCTCTGTTCTCTACTCTCTCTCTCTCCGTTCTGGTCTCCAAATCTGATTAATTTTCCTTCCAGGAGTTGAATACCTTTTTCTATGAATTGAATGATATTAATGTTGATGATTGTGATAATAATGATAACAACAACAACAACAACAACAACAACAACAACAACAACAACAACAAATAATAATAATAATAATAATAATAATAATAATAATAATAATAATGAGGATGATAAATGCAAGAAGGATGATGTTAATGAATAAGAAGGGAAAATAATAAACAAAAGAAAATAGAAAAAGAAAGAGGAAAAAAAAAAGAAGATATATTTAGATATAAAATATGTCAGAAGTGGATGTGGAGAGTAAATTGAGACGAGTTGGGAGCATCAACACGGCGACCGTCGCCCGTGTCACGGTAAGCCTCGACGTGATCCCTTGTAACACTTCAATACATTCTTACGTAGATGTAACATTTCAGGACATTGATAAAAGCAATTTAAATATTGTGCACAAATATGCTTGGCGAAAGGATTCACACATACACACACACACACGCACACACACACACACAAACACACCACATGTACACACACACACACACACACACACACATATATATATATATATACACACACATACACACGCATGCACATACAACAGGCCTAGTGTCTAATCGACATGTGCCTAGGACCAAATGGTAATTAACACACGCCTGGTGAAAGGCTTCGGATACAAAGATATTCTGGGCAAAAGAATCCACACACACGCCCTAGACAGGGAGCCAAGGCCGGGCCACCACCTGGAAAAGGCCCGGGCCGGGAGAAATACCGGCGAATCTTTAATAATAATAATAATTCGCACACGTATGCATATTAGCTTGGTGAAAAGATTCGAGCAGAGATCCTGACAAAAGGATTCGCCAAGTAAGACATGCTCTTTAAAATGATTCACAAAGGCATGCTTGATCAAAATAAAAAGACAATGCCAAGCAAACACAACTTATCACGCTACTTTTTTCCACGTGTATCGACAAACACAGCTTACCACGCTGCTTCTTACCACGTGTGTCAACAAGCACAGTTTACCATGCTACTTCTTACCATGTGTGTCAACAAGCACAGTTTACCATGCTACTTCTTACCACGTGTGTCGACAAGCACAGTTTACCACGCTACTTCTTACCACGTGTGTCAACAAGCACAGTTTACCATGCTGCTTCTTACTACGTGTCAACAAGCACAGTTTACCACGCTGCTTCTTGCCACGTGTGTCGACAAGCACAGTTTACCACGCTACTTCTTACCACGTGTGTCAACAAGCACAGTTTACCATGCTACTTCTTACCATGTGTGTCAACAAGCACAGTTTACCATGCTACTTCTTACCACGTGTGTCGACAAGCACAGTTTACCACGCTACTTCTTACCACGTGTGTCAACAAGCACAGTTTACCATGCTACTTCTTACCACGTGTGTCAACAAGCACAGTTTACCACGCTACTTCTTACCACGTGTATCGACAAGCACAGTTTACCACGCTACTTCTTACCACGTGTGTCAACAAGCACAGTTTACCATGCTACTTCTTACCACGTGTGTCGACAAGCACAGTTTACCACGCTACTTCTTACCACGTGTGTCGACAAGCACAGTTTACCACGCTACTTCTTACCACGTGTGTCGACAAGCACAGTTTACCACGCTACTCCTTACCACGTGTGTCGACAAGCACAGTTTACCACGCTACTTCTTACCACGTGTGTCAACAAGCACAGTTTACCATGCTACTTCTTACCACGTGTGTCGACAAGCACAGTTTACCACGCTACTTCTTACCACGTGTGTCGACAAGGTTAACCCAACAACATATC
Source organism: Cherax quadricarinatus (assembly GCF_038502225.1). Taxonomy (NCBI): domain Eukaryota; kingdom Metazoa; phylum Arthropoda; class Malacostraca; order Decapoda; family Parastacidae; genus Cherax; species Cherax quadricarinatus. The sequence continues at coordinate 8,396,419 of NC_091292.1, forward strand.
TCAAACAAAACTCTTTATCTCTCACCTGCTTTAGATTTCTTCAAACACAGTCATCTTTTTCACAGATATAATTGACGTACGCAAGAGTTATGTGATGCTGTGTATGCGTGGGCCACACGACATGCAGACCCACGTCGTAACTTGCAACTACGGCAAGTTAGTTATTTAAGGAGAGATGAAGTGGGAATCCTGCATGAGGGAGCAGGGAAGAGAGAGAGAGAGAGAGAGGGGGAGAGAGAGAGAGAGAGAGAGAGAGAGAGAGAGAGAGAGAGAGAGAGAGAGAGAGAGAGAGAGAGTAACAGCTCTTAGCTTGCTAATAAAGTTAGGAATCCTTAACCTGTAAATAGCTTGTCAATAAAGCTAGGGATCCTTAACCTTGTCTAACCCTGTGTAAAAAAAAAAAAAAAAAAAGAGAGAGAGAGAGAGGAACGACAAGTGAATGATGAGGAAATCAAATGTAATGGAATCATATGAGTTTGGAGATTTAGAATGGTAGGAGGGGAGGAGGAGAAGGAAGAAGAAGAAGAAGAAGAAGAAGAAGAAGAAGAAGAAGAAGAAGAAGAAGAAGAAGAAGAAGAAGAAGAAGAAGAAGAAGAAGAAGAAGAAGAAGAAGAAGAAGAAGAAGAAGAAGAAGAAGAAGAAGAAGAAGAAGAAAAAAAAAAAAAAAAAAAAAAAAAAAAGAAAAATAAGAAAAACAATAAGAAGAAGAAGAAGAAGAAGAAGAAGAAGAAGAAGAAGAAGAAGAAGAAGAAGAAGAAGAAGAAGAAGAAGAAGAAGAAGAAGAAGAAGAAGAAGAAGAAAAAAAAAAGTAGAAGAAGAAGAAGAAGAAGAAAATAGGAGTTTAAAAACATACAGATAAAGGCATGGAAAAAAAAAAGTAGAAAAAATAAGTAATGGAGTGAAAGCTGCCTGGCTGGATGACAAGCACGGTGAAGGAACGGGGAGACTAGGAAAGAAAGAGAAATTAAGGCAGAAACAAAGGGAGGACATATAGATAGATAGATAAAGAGAGAGAGAGAGAGAGAGAGAGAGAGAGAGAGAGAGAGAGAGAGAGAGAGGGAGAGAGAGAGAGAGAGAGAGAGAGAGAGAGAGAGCTGGTAAAATATCACCACCTTAATGAGACAGTAAATTACAAGTATCCATCTCCTTGATTCTTGTTACTGAGGCTATTATCTCTCTCTCTCTCTTTCTCTCTCTCTCTCTCTCTCTCTCTCTCTCTCTCTCTCTCTCTCTCTCTCTTTGAAAACAGTAAGAATCTCTGGGCAGATTTCAGGAATGGTCGGAAACACACAGTTTTAAGAGTGAAAAAGCAGCAGGAGCCGAGATTCGACCTCTGCAATCACTAGCAGGCGAGCACAAAAAAGTGAGCAAACACACACACACACACACACACACACACACACACACACACATACACACACACACACAAACAAACACTGAACACCAGAATCTCACTCGTATTCATTAACTTCCTGCACCTCGTAACAATTGTTTGTAATATATACAGAAGAGGACAATTCTTGGGAGAGATTTGTGGAATTATGTCCAGTTAGTTGGAATTAACCTTGAAATATAACTGCATCTGCTTTCATTATTGCAGATCATTTGTATTCTCCTGGTGGTGGTTGTGGTGGTTGTGGTGGTGGTTGTGGTGATGGTGGTGTTGTTGGTGGTGGTAATGTTGGGGGTTGTGGTGGTGGTGGTATTGGTTGGAGTGACCGTGGTGTTGGCTGTAGTAATGGTGTTGGTGGTGGTGGTAGTAGTGGTGGTGGCTGTAGTGGTGGTAGTAGTAATAATAGTAGTAATAGTAGTAGTAGTAGTAGTAGTAGTAGTAGCGCTTCCCTGTGAAACAATAATATTCACGCTGTTTTCATCCCATTTTCATTCTGATATTAGATTTTTTTCAAGTGTTAGTACTGTCTCTGTCCACCATGACCGTGACCCAAACACACCGGAGCTCTGGATCCAGAGCTGTGGTACCCGGGCTCCACCAACACACCGGAGCTCTGGATCCAGAACTGTGGTACCCGGGCTCCACCAACACACCGGAGCTCTGGATCCAGAACTGTGGTACCCGGGCTCTACCAACACCGGAGCTCTGGATCCAGAGCTGTGGTACCCGGGCTCCACCAACACACCGGAGCTCTGGATCCAGAGCTGTGGTACCCGGGCTCCACCAACACACCGGAGCTCTGGATCCAGAGCTGTGGTACCCGGGCTCTACCAACACACCGGAGCTCTGGATCCAGAGCTGTGGTACCCGGGCTCTACCAACACAGGCCAGCTCTGGATCCAGAGCTGTGGTACCCGGGCTCTACCAACACACCGGAGCTCTGGATCCAGAACTGTGGTACCCGGGCTCCAACAACACACCGGAGCTCTGGATCCAGAACTGTGGTACCCGAGCTCTACCAACACAACAGAGCTCTGGATCCAGAGCTGTGGTACCCGGGCTCTACCAACACACCGGAGCTCTGGATCCAGAGCTGTGGTACCCGGGCTCTACCAACACACCGGAGCTCTGGATCCAGAGCTGTGGTACCCGGGCTCTACCTACACACCGGAGCTCTGGATCCAGAACTGTGGTACCCGAGCTCTACCAACACACCGGAGCTCTGGATCAAGAGCTGTGGTACCCGGGCTCTACCAACACACCGGAACTCTGGATCCCAGGAGCTGTAGGGTGGCAGGGCTCCTACACCACACCAGCTCTGGATCCAGACCTGGCAGTGCCAGGAGCTCTACACCACACAGCTGTGGATCCAGAGGTCCAGCTGTGGTGCCCAGGCTCTACCAACACCCGGGCTCTGGATCCCAGGAACTGCGGTACCCAGCCTCTACCAACACCGGGCTCTGGATCCAGAGCTGGTATGGGCTCTCCAACACACCAGCTCTGGATCCCAGGGCTGTGGCCACCTGGGCTCTACACCCAGGCTCTGGATCCAGACCTGTGGTACCCGGGCTCTACCTACACACCCGGAGCTCTGGATCCAGGCCTGTGTACCAGGCTCTACCAACACCAGCTCTGGATCCCAGGCTGTGGTACCAGGCTCCAACACACCGGAGCTCTGGATCCAGGCTGTGGTACCCGGGCTCCACCTACACACCGGGCTCTGGATCCAGAGCTGTGGTTACCCGGGCTCTACCTACACACCGCTCTGGGACCGAGGCTGTGTACCCAGGCTCCACCAACACACCAGCTCTGGATCCAGGCTGTGGTGCCCGGGAATCCCACCAACACCCGGGCTCTGGATCCAGAGCTGTATACCCCAGGCTCCACCAACACACCGGGACTCTGGATCCAGGCTGTGCGGACTCTACGACCCGCTCTGGATCCAGAGCTGTGGTACCCAGGCTCTACCAACACACCGGAGCTCTGGATGCAGAGCTGTGGTACCCGGCCTCTACCAACACACCGGAGCTCTGGATCCAGAGCTGTGGTACTCGAGCTCTACCAACACACCGAAGTTCTGGATCCAGAGCTTTGGTACCCGAGCTCTACCAACACACCGGAGCTCTGGATCCAGAGCTGTGGTACCCGGGCTCTACCAACACGCTAGTGTAAACACAGATGCCAGAGTGTGACTATTATATTACAAAGAATATCGAGGCTGTGGCCTTGTTGAAACACTTCCCTTTGTAATGCTTTTAGGAAGAGTTAATTCAGAGCATAAGAAGGAGGGAACACTGCAGCAGACTGTGCATGGTGTGTACAGCATACACTGATGCTGTTTCCATTGATGGTGCTGCTGTTGTTGCTGCTGCTGCTGCTGCTGCTACTGAAACTCGGTAAGCCCTAATATCAACCACACAAAGCACTCTGTTCAATAGGTAACACACACACACACAAACAACAACAACAAGTGAGTCTAGCTTGGCGCACTGTTCTGTCACTGTCATACAGCACTTAACGCGTCTCATACAACGCTGGTGATGCCGGCGCCGCAGTGCCGCCTACACGCTGTATGAGGGAGGACCATTGAGAACGAGAGAGGGGTAAAAAAAAGTTGCCTCGATAGGCTTTTCATCCAGGGAATTAGGGCTATCCATCCCATTCTGGATGATACCTGATGTATTCCAAAATCCCAAGTTTGGAATATATACATTTTAGGCAAGTTCTCCATACCTTCAACCAATAAATAACAAAAAAGGCACAATACCGTGACTGGAACGATACACAAATAACCCGCACATAAAAGAGAGCTTACGACGACGTTTCGGTCCGACTTGGACCATTGACAAAGTCACACTAACCAGAAGTAAACGAACGAACGAAAGTTCAGGTAAGATCCCAAATGGGATGAGCGGGGAAGACGGGACAGACGAAGAATAGTGCTGGAGAGGAGTGTTCTTAGTCGTAGAAATAGAGCCAGGGCTTAACCCAGCAGCAAAGGCGATCGTGGGACAGATATTGAAAAGAGAAATTCCGGTTCTTCTGTTGGGACTCCGGTGGGGTGAGCTGGGAGTAAGGGACTTGCGACGTTTAGAGCTAGAGAGGAGTGCAGATCTGAGTCATGTCTTAACCCAAAAAAGCTAAGGCGAACGTGGGTCAGAGAATGGTACCTGTCTTAGAAGGTACCTGTCAGCGGATCCAAGGTTATTTGTAAGTAGGGTTAGGAGCAGGATCATGCAAGGAGTAGAAAAGGTTGTGTTGGTTTGTGGGTCTGCGAATGTCTTCGTCAAGGAGAGAGGTCCAGTAGTCATGTCGTGTCTCAAGTTTGTCTATCTGTCTGTCACTGAGCCTCTTCCAGTACAGATTCAGCGCAGGGACGTCTAACTGGGCATGGAGAGACTCGCTTGTGGCGAAGTCCTCCCATCTGACATCAAGCACCCAGCGCAGCGCCTTGTTCTGGACACGCTGCAGTTTAAGTAAGTTTGTTTTTGCTGCAAGAGAGAGGGCTAGAGGAGAGTAAGTTATCAGAGGACGTATTAGGGATTTGTAGAGGTGTAGTTTGGTGCGTTGAGAGGCATGTTTCAGCTTGTAGAGGCCCGCAAGGGCCTTACTAGCTATTGCATGCCTTGAGTGAATGTGTCCGTGTAAACGAAGAAGGTAGTCAAGATTAACGCCAAGGACAGTGACAGATTGTGTGATAGGGAAGTAAGTGCGGGTGTCAGCTGTTCTGAGTTCGACAGGTAATGGAGGATCACGTTTCCTGTAGTTAAAATACGTAATGCTGGATTTTGCTGCATTGGTTTTGATCCTCCATTTTTGTTCCCAGATGGCTATCCTGTCAACCTCATTTTGTGTTTTGTGTGTGAGTGTATCTATATTGGCATCAGTGATAAGTTGTGTAATGTCGTCTGCATAGGCTAGTGTGATGGAGTTGTGGTATATAGGTGTTGGAATGTCGTTAGTGTATAAAATGTAGAGGGTAGGGGAAAGGACAGATCCCTGGGGTACTCCAGCATTTAGTGTGAAGTAGTCAGAGTAACAGCCTTGGAATTTGATTCTCATGGTACGGCCGTCTAGGAAGTTGCAGAGGAGTTTACGAGTATTGAGAGGCAGGTTGAAGTTAGTGCAGAGTTTGTACTTGAGCCCCTCGTGCCACACAGTGTCAAAAGCTTTTTCAACGTCTTTTGCAACCAGGGCTGTCCTGTTTCTTTGTTTTGTGTTTATGTGGATGTAGTTGAGAATGATGTTAATGGCATCCTGTGTGGATCTGTGTGTTCTGAAGCCAAACTGGCCATCTGAAAGTAGAGAATTATGTTCCAGGTATCTGCGAAGGCGATGATTAATGAGTTTTTCAAAGAGTTTTCCTAAAGTTTCGAGGAGGCTGATAGGGCGATAGTTTCTAGGGTCAGAGTGGTCTTTATTGGGTTTAGGAAGGAGGATAGCAGTAGCAGCTTTGAAGAGGGAAGGGAAGTATCCAGAGGCAAGGGAGGCATTGAGGAGGTTTGTGTAGGCAGTAGTGATAGAGTCAGGAAGGTGTTTCAGGATAATATGGTTTAGGCCAGAGGCACCAGGAGCCTTTGGAGGAAGGTGTCTGAGGAGAGTTTTAATGTCTGTGTTGGTGAAAGGAGTGTCGAGTTCTTGGGAGGAGGTAAGAGTGTCTAGATGTATGTGGCTGTCTGGTGTTGTTTCTTGTGTGTGTGCAGTGTTCCAGTGTTCTATGTTCTGAATGTGTTGAATAACGCACCTCTGTGCGCTTGCTCTCCCTCAGTGGGCACCTAGCTCACTTGCAGTGCTCCCCTTCCTTTGTATTTGACTGGCTCGTCCTTTTTATTTCCCACTTCTACCACTAGCACTACTACTACCTCTTCTACTACTACTACTACTACAACTACTGATGAAATTAAGACACATGTGCGACGTCTGGCTGTCTTTGTTGTGGACGTTTCGCCATTCAGTGGCTGGCTGGATGGCGAAACGTCTGCGATAGGGATGCCCGGGTGTTGCGCGTGTCTTAATTTCATCTTGTCGGTATTATATACTATTCTTGTACTACTACTACTACTACTACTACCACCACTTCTTCCTGCCTATATATAGCCGTCCTGCTCCACTTCTGGTTAGTGTGACTTTGTCAATGGTCCAAGTCGGACCGAAACGTCGTTGTAAGCTTCTCTCTTTTATGTGCGGGTTATTTGTGTAACTTTCAACCAATCTTCATCAACGTATCTGTATCAACCTATCTTCATCAACCTATCTTCAGCAACCTGTCTGTATCAACCTATCTTCATCAACCTATCTGTATCAACATATCTTCATCAACCTATCTGTATCAGTGTTACGCGCCCCTACTTCACTCCATTATATACAAAAATAAAAGGCCTGGTTAAAATAAGTTCTGTAATAATATATCGCGAACCACTTTATTACTAGCTAGATAAAGCAGGTTCGACTATATATTATTATCGGGTACAGTATGAATCAAAAGTACTCTCATTGTATTATATTGTATATTATATCTTTCCCCATGATTATTATAACTATAATATTATATTATATTATTATTAGGATAGGTATTACGAATGTGTAACCACTACTGTAGTGACCAATTGGTGGTTCTAGAATTGACGCCACGCGTCGCCTTCTGGCCGAGCTGAAGTCTGACTATGAAGTAGTTGAGTGAGTCAGTCAGCTCCTAGTTCTGACTCGGTACGGGTCTTCAACCCAAAGCTCCTAGCTTAAACTAAAACTTTATACCAAGTCTTGCCTTTGCCATTAGTCTGGTAATTCATGTCACTTATGAAAGATAACTATTTCGTTACCCTAGACCTTTCTAAAAGAGTAGATTATTAATTGAAATTATTGTATCATACTCTGTTAATGAGAATTTGAATGTAAGATTGGGTTTCTAGCTGTATAGTGTTTCATTTATAATTGCTTGTGGTTATTTTAATTCACTAACCAAATACCAATGAAGCTAAATGATTGGTAATAAAATAAAACTAACAAAAAAAATGGAGTTATTTGTGCCCCTATTGTTACGGTGAAGATTAAGTCGTAACAATCAGCCTATCTTCAACCTATCGGTATCAACTTATCCTCAGCAACCTGTCTCTATCAACCTATCTTCACCAACCTATCTTGGTACTGGGGAAGAACATTGTCCTGCGCTCATCTCATTGTCCTGCGCTCCCTTTCTGCATGCATGTTCGTTTGCATGTTCGTTTGCATCTATCTCTCTCTCTGTGGTAGTACTCAGACTCTTAATTAGTGATGGTGCATCTGCAGCAACTCTCTCTCTCTCTCGTCCTTAAACTTGTAAGCCTCGAGACAAAATATTAGTTCCAATAAATACACCATCACTAATTAAGAGTTTGATTACTACCACAGTCTCTTTCCAAGATTGTCTCTAGCAGTAAATGTGCCCTTCCACAGCGGGGCATTATAATCCACAGTGAGGCATTATAACCCACAGTGAGGTATTATAACCCACAGTGAGGCATTATAACCCACAGTGAGGCATTATAACCCATAGTGAGGCATTATAACCCATAGTGAGGCATTATAACCCACAGTGAGGCATTATAACCCACAGTGAGGTATTATAACCCATAGTGAGGCATTATAACCCACAGTGAGGCATTATAACCCATAGTGAGGCATTATAACCCACAGTGAGGCATTATAACCCACAGTGAGGTATTATAACCCATAGTGAGGCATTATAACCCACAGTGAGGCATTATAACCCACAGTGAGGTATTATAACCCACAGTGAGGCATTATAACCCATAGTGAGGCATTATAACCCACAGTGAGGCATTATAACCCAGAGTGAGGCATTATAACCCATAGTGAGGCATTATAACCCATAGTGAGGCATTATAACCCACAGTGAGGTATTATAACCCACAGTGAGGCATTATAACCCACAGTGAGGCATTATAACCCATAGTGAGGCATTATAACCCACAGTGAGGCATTATAACCCACAGTGAGGCATTGTAACCCACAGTGAGGCATTATAACCCATAGTGAGGCATTATAACCCACAGTGAGGCATTATAACCCATAGTGAGGCATTATAACCCACAGTGAGGCATTATAACCCATAGTGAGGCATTATAACCCACAATGAGGCATTATAACCCACAGTGAGGCATTATAACCCACAGTGAGGCATTATAACCCACAGTGAGGCATTATAACCCACAGTGAGGCATTATAACCCATAGTGAGGCATTATAACCCACAGTGAGGCATTATAACCCACAGTGAAGCATTATAACCCATAGTGAGGCATTATAACCCACAGTGAGGCATTATAACCCACAGTGAGGCATTATAACCCACAGTGAGGCATTATAACCCACAATGAGGTATTATAACCCACAGTGAGGCATTATAACCCACAGTGAGGCATTATAACCCACAATGAGGTATTATAACCCACAGTGAGGCATTATAACCCACAGTGAAGCATTATAACCCATAGTGAGGCATTATAACCCATAGTGAAGCATTATAATCCATAGTGAGGCATTATAACCCATAGTGAGGCATTATAACCCATAGTGAGGCATTATAACCCATAGTGAGGCATTATAATCCATAGTGAGGCATTATAACCCATAGTGAGGCATTATAACCCACAGTGAAGCATTATAACCCATAGTGAGGCATTATAACCCATAGTGAAGCATTATAACCCACAGTGAGGCATTATAACCCATAGTGAGGCATTATAATCCATAGTGAGGCATTATAACCCATAGTGAGGCATTATAACCCATAGTGAGGCATTATAATCCATAGTGAGGCATTATAACCCATAGTGAGGCATTATAACCCATAGTGAGGCATTATAATCCATAGTGAGGCATTATAACCCATAGTGAGGCATTATAATCCATAGTGAGGCATTATAACCCATAGTGAGGCATTATAACCCACAGTGAAGCATTATAACCCATAGTGAGGCATTATAACCCATAGTGAAGCATTATAACCCACAGTGAGGCATTATAACCCATAGTGAGGCATTATAATCCATAGTGAGGCATTATAACCCATAGTGAGGCATTATAACCCACAGTGAAGCATTATAACCCATAGTGAGGCATTATAACCCATAGTGATGCATTATAACCCATAGTGAGGCATTATAACCCATAGTGAGGCATTATAACCCACAGTGAGGCATTATAACCCACAGTGAGGCATTATAACCCACAGTGAGGCGTTATAACCCACAGTGAGGCATTATAACCCACAGTGAGGCATTATAACCCACAGTGAGGCGTTATAACCCACAGTGAGGCATTATAACCCACAGTGAGGCATTATAACCCACAGTGAGGCATTATAACCCACAGTGAGGCATTATAACCCACAGTGAGGCATTATAACCCACAGTGAGGCGTTATAACCCACAGTGAGGCATTATAACCCACAGTGAGGCATTATAACCCATAGTGAGGCATAACCCACAGTGAGGCATTATATCCCATAGTGAGGCATTATAACCCACAGTGAGGCATTATAACCCATAGTGAGGCATTATAACCCACAGTGAGGCATTATAACCCATAGTGAGGCATTATAACCCACAGTGAGGCATTATAACCCACAGTGAGGCATTATAACCCACAGTGAGGCATTATAACCCACAGTGAGGCGTTATAACCCACAGTGAGGCATTATAACCCACAGTGAGGCATTATAACCCACAGTGAGGCATTATAACCCATAGTGAGGCCTTATAACCCATAGTGAGGCATTATAACCCATAGTGAGGCATTATAACCCATAGTGAGGCATTATAACCCACAGTGAGGCATTATAACCCATAGTGAGGCATTATAACCCATAGTGAGGCATTATAATCCATAGTGAGGCATTATAACCCATAGTGAGGCATTATAACCCACAGTGAAGCATTATAACCCATAGTGAGGCATTATAACCCATAGTGATGCATTATAACCCATAGTGAGGCATTATAACCCATAGTGAGGCATTATATCCCATAGTGAAGCATTATAACCCACAGTGAGGCATTATAACCCACAGTGAGGCATTATAACCCATAGTGAGGCGTTATAACCCATAGTGATGCATTATAACCCACAGTGAGGCATTATAACCCACAGTGAGGCATTATAACCCATAGTGAAGCATTATAACCCACAGTGAGGCATTATAACCCACAGTGAGGCATTATAACCCATAGTGAGGCATTATAATCCATAGTGAGGCATTATAACCCATAGTGAGGCATTATAACCCACAGTGAGGCATTATAACCCACAGTGAGGCATTATAACCCATAGTGAAGCATTATAACCCACAGTGAGGCATTATAACCCACAGTGAGGCATTATAACCCACAGTGAGGCATTATAACCCATAGTGAGGCATTATAACCCACAGTGAGGCATTATAACCCACAGTGAGGCATTATAACCCATAGTGAAGCATTATAACCCACAGTGAGGCATTATAACCCATAGTGAGGCATTATAACCCACAGTGAGGCATTATAACCCACAGTGAGGCATTATAACCCACAGTGAGGCATTATAACCCATAGTGAGGCATTATAACCCACAGTGAGGCATTATAACCCATAGTGAAGCATTATAACCCACAGTGAGGCATTATAACCCACAGTGAGGCATTATAACCCACAGTGAGGCATTATAACCCACAGTGAGGCGTTATAACCCACAGTGAGGCATTATAACCCACAGTGAGGCATTATAACCCACAGTGAGGCATTATAACCCACAGTGAGGCATTATAACCCACAGTGAGGCATTATAACCCACAGTGAGGCGTTATAACCCACAGTGAGGCATTATAACCCACAGTGAGGCATTATAACCCATAGTGAGGCATTATAACCCACAGTGAGGCATTATATCCCATAGTGAGGCATTATAACCCACAGTGAGGCATTATAACCCATAGTGAGGCATTATAACCCACAGTGAGGCATTATAACCCATAGTGAGGCATTATAACCCACAGTGAGGCATTATAACCCACAGTGAGGCATTATAACCCACAGTGAGGCATTATAACCCACAGTGAGGCGTTATAACCCACAGTGAGGCATTATAACCCACAGTGAGGCATTATAACCCACAGTGAGGCATTATAACCCATAGTGAGGCCTTATAACCCATAGTGAGGCATTATAACCCATAGTGAGGCATTATAACCCATAGTGAGGCATTATAACCCACAGTGAGGCATTATAACCCATAGTGAGGCATTATAACCCATAGTGAGGCATTATAATCCATAGTGAGGCATTATAACCCATAGTGAGGCATTATAACCCACAGTGAAGCATTATAACCCATAGTGAGGCATTATAACCCATAGTGATGCATTATAACCCATAGTGAGGCATTATAACCCATAGTGAGGCATTATATCCCATAGTGAAGCATTATAACCCACAGTGAGGCATTATAACCCACAGTGAGGCATTATAACCCATAGTGAGGCGTTATAACCCATAGTGATGCATTATAACCCACAGTGAGGCATTATAACCCACAGTGAGGCATTATAACCCATAGTGAAGCATTATAACCCACAGTGAGGCATTATAACCCACAGTGAGGCATTATAACCCATAGTGAGGCATTATAATCCATAGTGAGGCATTATAACCCATAGTGAGGCATTATAACCCACAGTGAGGCATTATAACCCACAGTGAGGCATTATAACCCATAGTGAAGCATTATAACCCACAGTGAGGCATTATAACCCACAGTGAGGCATTATAACCCACAGTGAGGCATTATAACCCATAGTGAGGCATTATAACCCACAGTGAGGCATTATAACCCACAGTGAGGCATTATAACCCATAGTGAAGCATTATAACCCACAGTGAGGCATTATAACCCATAGTGAGGCATTATAACCCACAGTGAGGCATTATAACCCACAGTGAGGCATTATAACCCACAGTGAGGCATTATAACCCATAGTGAGGCATTATAACCCACAGTGAGGCATTATAACCCATAGTGAAGCATTATAACCCACAGTGAGGCATTATAACCCACAGTGAGGCATTATAACCCACAGTGAGGCATTATAACCCACAGTGAGGCATTATAACCCACAGTGAGGCATTATAACCAACAGTGAGGCATTATAACCCATAGTGAAGCATTATAACCCACAGTGAGGCATTATAACCCACAGTGAGGCATTATCAATCACGGTGAAGCATTATCACCAACAGTGAAGCATTATCACCAACAGTGAAGCATTATCACCAACAGTGAAACATTATCACCAACAGTGAAACATTATCACCAACAGTGAAGCATTATCACCAATAGTGAAGCATTATCACCAACAGTGAAGCATTATCACCAACAGTGAAACATTATCACCAACAGTGAAACATTATCACCAACAGTGAAACATTATCACCAACAGTGAAGCATTGTCACCAACAGTGAAGCATTATCACCAACAGTGAAACATTATCACCAACAGTGAAACATTATCACCAACAGTGAAACATTATCACCAACAGTGAAGCATTATCACCAACAGTGAAGCATTATCACCAACAGTGAAGCATTATCACCAACAGTGAAACATTATCACCAACAGTGAAGCATTATCACCAACAGTGAAGCATTATCACCAACAGTGAAACATTATCACCAACAGTGAAACATTATCACCAACAGTGAAACATTATCACCAACAGTGAAGCATTATCACCAACAGTGAAACATTATCACCAACAGTGAAGCATTATCACCAACAGTGAAGCATTATCACCAACAGTGAAACATTATCACCAACAGTGAAACATTATCACCAACAGTGAAACATTATCACCAACAGTGAAACATTATCACCAACAGTGAAACATTATCACCAACAGTGAAGCATTATCACCAACAGTGAAACATTATCACCAACAGTGAAACATTATCACCAACAGTGAAACATTATCACCAACAGTGAAACATTATCACCAACAGTGAAACATTATCACCAACAGTGAAGCATTATCACCAACAGTGAAACATTATCACCAACAGTGAAGCATTATCACCAACATTGAAGCCTTATCACCATCAGTAAAGCATTATCACCAACAGTGAATTATCACCAACACTGAAGCATTGTGACTAACAGTGAAACATTATCACCAACAGTGAAGCATTATCACCAACAGTGAAACATTATCACCAACAGTGAAGCATTATCACTCACAGTGAAGCATTATCACCAACAGTGAAGCATTATCACTCACAGTGAAACATTATCACCAACAGTGAAACATTATCACTCACAGTGAAGCATTATCACCAACAGTGAAGCATTATCACCAACAGTGAAGCATTATCACTCACAGTGAAACATTATCACCAACAGTGAAACATTATCACCAACAGTGAAGCATTATCACCAACAGTGAAACATTATCACCAACAGTGAAGCATTATCACCAACAGTGAAACATTATCACCAACAGTGAAGCATTATCACTAACAGTGAAACATTATCACCAACAGTGAAGCATTATCACCAACAGTGAAACATTATCACTCACAGTGAAGTATTATCACCCACAATGAAGCATTATCACCAACAGTGAAGCATTATCACCAACAGTGAAACATTATCACCAACAGTGAAACATTATCACCAACAGTGAAACATTATCACCAACAGTGAAACATTATCACCAACAGTGAAGTATTATCACCCACAATGAAGCATTATCACCAACAGTGAAGCATTATCACCAACAGTGAAACATTATCACCAACAGTGAAGTATTATCACCCACAATGAAGCATTATCACCAACAGTGAAGCATTATCACCAACAGTGAAACATTATCACCAACAGTGAAACATTATCACCAACAGTGAAACATTATCACCAACAGTGAAACATTATCACCAACAGTGAAACATTATCACCAACAGTGAAACATTATCACCAACAGTGAAGTATTATCACCCACAATGAAGCATTATCACCAACAGTGAAGCATTATCACCAACAGTGAAACATTATCACCAACAGTGAAACATTATCACCAACAGTGAAACATTATCACCAACAGTGAAACATTATCACCAACAGTGAAGTATTATCACCCACAATGAAGCATTATCACCAACAGTGAAGCATTATCACCAACAGTGAAGCATTATCACTAACAGTGAAACATTATCACCAACAGTGAAGCATTATCACTCACAGTGAAGCATTATCACCAACAGTGAAACATTATCACCAACAGTGAAGCATTATCACTCACAGTGAAGCATTATCACCAACAGTGAAACATTATCACCAACAGTGAAGCATTATCACTAACAGTGAAACATTATCACCAACAGTGAAGCATTATCACCAACAGTGAAACATTATCACCAACAGTGAAGCATTATCACCAACAATGAAGCATTATCACCAACAGTGAAACATTATCACCAACAATGAAGCATTATCACCAACAGTGAAGCATTATCACCAACAGTGAAACATTATCACCAACAGTGAAGCATTATCACCAACAATGAAGCATTATCACCAACAGTGAAGCATTATCACCAACAATGAAGCATTATCACCAACAATGAAGCATTATCACCCACAATGAAGCATTATCACCAACAATGAAGCATTATCACCAACAGTGAAACATTATCACCAACAATGAAGCATTATCACCAACAGTGAAGCATTATCACCAACAATGAAGCATTATCACCAACAATGAAGCATTATCACCAACAGTGAAGCATTATCACCAACAATGAAGCATTATCACCAACAGTGAAGCATTATCACCAACAATGAAGCATTATCACCAACAATGAAGCATTATCACCAACAGTGAAGCATTATCACCAACAATGAAGCATTATCACCAACAGTGAAACATTATCACCAACAATGAAGCATTATCACCAACAGTGAAGCATTATCACCAACAATGAAGCATTATCACCAACAATGAAGCATTATCACCAACAGTGAAGCATTATCACCAACAATGAAGCATTATCACCAACAGTGAAGCATTATCACCAACAGTGAAGCATTATCACCAACAATGAAGCATTATCACCCACAATGAAGCATTATCACCAACAATGAAGCATTATCACCAACAGTGAAGCATTATCACCAACAGTGAAGCATTATCACCAACAATGAAGCATTATCACCCACAATGAAGCATTATCACCAACAATGAAGCATTATCACCCACAATGAAGCATTATCACCAACAATGAAGCATTATCACCAACAGTGAAGCATTATCACCAACAGTGAAGCATTATCACCAACAATGAAGCATTATCACCCACAATGAAGCATTATCACCAACAGTGGGTCTTTATCAATTACTTGATGAAAGTGCTTTAGAAATTATCCCTGGTAGGCTTAAGTATCCATCATCATTAATGATAGATTTATTCATTCTAATTTATATGTGACATCTGTGTTTAACGTTCGATTTATTCCTATTGTTGTCGTTTTTATTATTCAAAGAAGTGAAGGTTGGACTGGAAGGTAATTATGGAGTAGTAAATAAAGAGTTAGATGAGGAAGGGGGGAATAAGAGGAAGGATGATAATAATTGGTGTCCTTCCCATCCTTGTTCCATCTCTCTCTCCCTCCCTCCTTCTATCCCTGCCTTTCTCCACCCGCTTTCACCCCTTCCTTTTTATCGTCATATCTCCCTGTCTGGCCTTTCCTCCCTCCAGTTCGTCCGTAGCTTTCATTTTCTACTGATCTCTCTTCTACCTTTTTTCCATCTTCTCTCTTCACCTCGCTTGCCTCTTCCTTCCTCCTCTTTTCCAATCCCCAACCCCTCCTTACTTTTCTGCCTATCTCCCACCTACTTCTCTACTCTCTTCCCTCTGTACTTTCCAGTTTCGTTCCCTCCCACAAGCTCCCTCCCTCTATCCTCCCCGTTTACCTTTCTTTTCTCTTTCTCCCCATTCACCCCTCCGTCCTTCCCTCTTTCCCCACCTCCCCCCTACCCCGTCCCCACGTGTAGAGTGACGACTATTGTGTGATTATATCCGCTCTTCCTCGTGTTCCTGCCTCCATCCAGCACCCCTCACTGCCTCCATCCAGCACCCCTCACTGCCTCCATCCAGCACCCCTCACTGCCTCCATCCAGCACCCCTCACTGCCTCCATCCAGCACCCCTCACTGCCTCCATCCAGCACCCCTCACTGCCTCCATCCAGCACCCCTCACTGCCTCCATCCAGCACCCCTCACTGCCTCCATCCAGCACCCCTCACTGCCTCCATCCAGCACCCCTCACTGCCTCCATCCAGCACCCCTCACTGCCTCCATCCAGCACCCCTCACTGCCTCCATCCAGCACCCATCACTGCTTCCATCCAGCACCCCTCACTGCCTCCATCCAGCACCTCTCACTGCCTCCATCCAGCACCTCTCACTGCCTCCATCCAGCACCTCTCACTGCCTCCATCCAGCACCTCTCACTGCCTCCATCCAGCACCTCTCACTGCCTCCATCCAGCACCCCTCACTGCCTCCATCTAGCACCCCTCACTGCCTCCATCCAGCACCCATCACTGCCTCCATCCAGCACCCCTCACTGGCCTCCATCCAGCACCTCTCACTGCTTCCATCCAGCACCTCTCACTGCCTCCATCCAGCACCTTTCACTGCCTCCATCCAGCACCCCTCACTGCCTCCATCCAGCACCCCTCACTGCCTCCATCCAGCACCCCTCACTGCCTCCATCCAGTACCTCTCACTGCCTCCATCCAGTACCTCTCACTGCCTCCATCCAATACCTCTCACTGCCTCCATCCAGTACCTCTCACTGCCTCCATCCAGCACCCCTCACTGCCTCCATCCACCACCCCTCACTGCCTCCATCCAGCACCTCTCACTGCCTCCATTCAGTACCTCTCACTGCCTCCATCCAGCACCCCTCACTGCCTCCATCCATCACCCCTCACTGCCTCCATCCAGCACCTCTCACAGCCTCCATCCAGCACCCCTCACTGCCTCCATCCATCACCCCTCACTGCCTCCATCCAGCACCTCTCACAGCCTCCATCCAGCACCCCTCACTGCCTCCATCCAGCACCCCTCACTGCTTCCATCCAGCACCCCTCACTGCCTCCATCCAGTACCTCTCACTGCCTCCATCCACCACCTCTCACTGCCTCCATCCAGTACCCCTCACTGCCTCCATCCAGCATCTCTCACTGCCTCCATCCAGCACCTCTCACTGCCTCCATCCAGCACCCCTCACTGCCTCCATCCAGCACCCCTCACTGCCTCCATCCAGTACCTCTCACTGCCTCCATCCAGCACCCCTCACTGCCTCCATCCAGCACCCCTCACTGCCTCCATCCAGCACCCTTCACTGCCTCCATCCAGCACCTCTCACTGCCTCCATCCAGCACCCCTTACTGCCTCCATCCAGCACCCCTCACTGCCTCCATCCAGCACCCCTCACTGCCTCCATCCAGCACCCTTCACTGCCTCCATCCAGCACCTCTCACTGCCTCCATCCAGCACCCCTCACTGCCTCCATCCAGCACCCCTCACTGCCTCTATCCAGCACCCTTCACTGCCTCCATCCAGCACCTCTCACTGCCTCCATGCAGCACCCCTCACTGCCTCCATACAGCACCCCTCACTGCCTCCATCCAGCACCCTTCACTGCCTCCATCCAGCACCTCTCACTGCCTCCATCCAGCACCCCTCACTGCCTCCATCCAGCACCCCTCACTGCCTCCATCCAGCACCCCTCACTGCCTCCATCCAGCACTCCTCACTGTCTCTATCCAGCACCCTTCATTGCCTCCATCCAGCACCTCTCACTGCCTCCATCCAGCACCCTTCACTGCCTCCATCCAGCACCTCTCACTGCCTCCATCCAGCACCCCTCAGTGCCTCCATCCAGCACCCCTCACTGCCTTCATCCAGCACCCCTCACTGCCTCCATCCAGCACCCCTCACAACCTCCATCCAGCACCTTTCACTGCCTCCATCCAGCACCCCTCACTGCCTCCATCCAGCACCCCTCACTGCCTCCATCCAGCACCTCTCACTGCCTCCATCCAGCACCCCTCACTGCCTCCATCCAGCACCCCTCACTGCCTCCATCCAGCACCCCTCACTGCCTCCATCCAGCACCCCTCACTGCCTCCATCCAGCACCCCTCACTGCCTCCATCCAGCACCCCTCACTGCCTCCATCCAGCACCCCTCACTGCCTCCATCCAGCACCCCTCACTGCCTCCATCCAGCACCTCTCACTGCCTCCATCCAGCACCCCTCACTGCCTCCATCCAGCACCCCTCACTGCCTCCATCCAGCACCCTTCACTGCTGCTCTTATTACTGCTGCTTCCTAAAGGGATTTCATGGTCTGATGCCTGGTGTGTAATCATCGATGTATGTGTGGGGGCCAGGAATGAGCTCTGGCTCTTGGGCCCCCTCCTCTTAACGAACACTCGAGTGCTATGTTCATTCTCGACCCCAGTCACATTCACCCTTGAACCTGTTTATGAAGAATTAAAGTCACAGTACAGTAATTGGAACAAGTTAAAAATTAACCCATAAATTAGAGAGTAAAAATTGGATGACCTTCTATTCGTGTTTCCGCGACCTGATAATGGTCAAGAAAGGACCGAAACGCCGTCTAACATATCCAGAGTCACTAATGTTATGGTTAACTATCATATGATTTAAAGTTAATAATCTCTGTACTCTTTAACATTTTAAGCCATTGTTCTAGATTTTGAGAGTAAAAAACTGCAAATGTTAAGAATGGTCTTGTTAAAAATACTTTACTGTGTGGAAGTCTCTCCTTTCATTACGTACCCCGGCATGTGGCACTAAAGTTATACCGGTTTGCTTTGGTAAGATTCGTCGGGAAGCAAGACAAGTGGTTCTTGACGCCGGTCTTAGTCGTATCATGACCCGCCACTGAGGCCTTCCGCTGGCTCGCCGGTCTACCCCTTTATGTATATATATATATATATATATATATATATATATATATATATATATATATATATATATATATATATATATATATATATATATATATATATATATGAAGTCATCCTGTTTATGAAGTCATCCTGTTTATGAAGTCATCCTGCTTATGAAGTCATCCTGCTTATGAAGTCATTCTGCTTATGAGTGCCTCAGAGCGATGAATTTGGCGTCAGATTTAACCCAAGTTCTTTATCTCTTCTGTTCTCGTCTCCGATACATTTAATTTGTTATTAAATCAACAGTGTCAAAAAAAAGTAACCAATAAAAATATTGCAAAAGTAATAGTCCCAAGTAACAACAACAGGAACAATTATAAAGTAATTATACAAAGCAACAGAAAAAAAGCTAAGAAAGCATAATGGTCCCAAGCAAGAGAAACAATCATTAAAAAAGGTAATACTAAAAAGCAACAATAAGAAAAGGATAAAAAAAAGGCAACCGTCCAAAGTAACTAAGAAGAGCAGGAATTAAAAAGTAACTATCCCAAGTAACAGGAGCAACGTTGCAAAACGTAATCGTCCCAAACCACAACAGGAACAAAGTTTAAATAAAAATAAGTCTTCCTGACAATTAACAAAGGGAAAAATTATTACAATAAAAGTCCTTCCCAGCATCAACAGTGACTGGTGATAAGTGTCTGGATATCACCAGTCCTTCCCAGCATCAACAGTGACTGGTGATAAGTGTCTGGATATCACCAGTCCTTTCCAGCATCAACAGTGACTGGTGATATGTGTCTGGATATCACCAGTCCTTCCCAGCATCAACAGTGACTGGTGATAAGTGTCTGGATATCAACAGTCCTTTCCAGCATCAATAGTGACTGGTGATAAGTGTCTGGATATCAGCAGTCCTTTCCAGCATCAACAGTGACTGGTGATAAGTGTCTGGATATCACCAGTCCTTCCCAGCATCAACAGTGACTGGTGATAAGTGTCTGGATATCACCAGTCCTTCCCAGCATCAACAATGACTGGTGATAAGTGTCTGGATATCAACAGTCCTTTCCAGCATCAACAGTGACTTGTGATAAGTGTCTGGATATCACCAGTCCTTCCCAGCATCAACAGTGACTGGTGATAAGTGTCTGGATATCACCAGTCCTTCCCAGCATCAACAGTGACTGGTGATAAGTGTCTGGATATCACCAGTCCTTCCAGCATCAACAGTGACTGGTGATAAGTGTCTGGATATCACCAGTCCTTCCAGCATCAACAGTGACTGGTGATAAGTGTCTGGATATCACCAGTCCTTCCCAGCATCAACAGTGACTGGTGATGTCTGGATATCAGCAGTCCTTTCCAGCATCAACAGTGACTGGTGATAAGTGTCTGGATATCACCAGTCCTTTCCAGCATCAACAGTAACTGATGATATCCAGACACTTATCATCGTCGAACGAGACGGCACTTTTGTGATTCATTAAAGTTAACAGCTGAAATAAGTGCAAAAATAGGAAAGCTTTCATGATGGTGACTGCGATTTCAATGAGCCTTGAGAGGTGAAATATGATTTTACATATAACGAGATGCAAAGGCACCCAATTTTTGTTATTTCATTTAAAATCTCTAGCTTCGATGCATATAAAGTTTCTATATATGAAATACGACGACCATAACTACAAAAAATGGAATTATTAAACGATAATATAATTTATGATCTCTGTGACTATTATATCCAGCTTAAAGAAAACTTAAAAATATCGGAAATTTTTTACACCAGGAGCAACATTCTTACGTAACGCACAACAATAGGTTTCCGTCTTTAATTTAATAATAAAAGACGTTCCCAGGTTACACGTCTTACAAAGGTACAGGTAAAATATTTACCAGGTAATAAACAATGATTTTGCTATAGCACAAATATTAATGAATATGGGTCACAAGAATCTTCCTCCTAGGCAGTGACTGTGTAGTGATTGTTACCTGCTGAGGTATTTTCCTGAGCTGTGATCATGATAATAAACATTCTCCTTCTGTTCTTCATGCTTCTCCTTTGTATGGACTGATGAAGCCACTGTGTGGCGAAACGTTTCCTTAATAAAGATACCCAAGAATTGCACATGTGTCTAATTTATCAACATGTCCGTTCTGTGAAACATTCATCTACAATGAGCTGTGATCATACTGATTAGTTTCTATTTCCGTGCGCTTTTCATTGTACTTCATCTCCTTAAGTAATGACATTATTCACTTCATTATATTGCACAATGTTCATCCTGTTAAGCTGAAATAAATTTGAATTAACCTCTCTTTTTATTTCTTTTAAATTTTCATTATTTTTGGCCAACTTTTTAAATGAATATGTATTGAATTTATAAACTCCGGTACAATATATAATATAATAATATAATATAATAATAATATAATATAACAGCTTAAAGGGAAGACGAGGACCAGATATTGTAAACAAGGGTATTCCACACTCTACTTGGCTTGAGCGGATTTTTCTGACTAATAATATCGATGATCAGTTGCTAACATTCTAGCAGATGGATGCCAACCAGGAGGAAGCAAGCAGCCAGGAAAATGGCACGGCTGGCAGTACTAGGAGAGGCAAATGTCGGTCATGCTTACAGCTTCGTTGTCTCAACTCTAATGGTTTCCTCCGCAAACACGGTAGTTGCTCTGGTTCAGGATGTCCTCCTGTGGAAAGTGATGAACCAGAGCCACCTCAGGCACCTGAAGCCTCTCCAACAGATTTCATCTCATCAGACAATCTCTTGGAAGCAATTAAAGCAACAGGTACGAGGACACTCACACATTCCCAAAGCAGCCCGTCCTCACGCAGCTGGGAAACTTACAGACCTCCTGAAAAAAGTAAACTATGGTTCCACTATCTTAAATGCTCCACCAACCATCAAGGCATGGCACAACTTGCTACTTTTTGGCAATGTCTGCTTAGCTGTGCCGGAAAGAAGGGGAAAGGGGCTAGCCTCAATGATAATTAAATCCTTAAGAGATTTTCCTAGAGTTGATAACCTCATTCACCTTCCCCATCAACACAAAAAAGGGAGAGGCAGAACCCCCACTCACTCTACTGACAGTGAAAAAGTCAGAGTCCAGGTGAGCAAGAAAATTGAAGAGGGCAACACAGTGGGGGCAATCAGAATTATTACCAGTGAAGATACAGTTGCTCCCAGGGATGCTGACATGGCTGAAGCACTTAGAGGAAAGCACCCTGCCAGGGAAACCAGTGGAACCAACAGTTCCAACACCTCTGTCCCCCACTATGGAACCATTGATTGTGGAAGACTCAGACATTTACAAAGCAATAATGTCGTTCCCATCTGGCTCTGCTCGGGGTTACACTGGAATAAGGCCACAACATTTAAAGGAAATGGTTAATCCAGTTATTGGGGAAATTGCAGAGACACTGCTTTCAGAGATCACAAGGTTCGTCAACAATTCCTTGGCTGGTCTGATTCCTTACGAAATTAGACCTTTCTTTTTTGGTGCAACACTTTGTGCACTTAAAAATAACGATGGAGGAATTCGGCCAATTGCAGTAGGCAACACGTTACGCCGCCTCGTATCCAAAGCTGCTGTCCGAAGTATTCGTGCACAGGTAGCCACGATGCTTCAACCAAACCAGCTTGGCTTTGGGGTCTCTCAAGGAAGTGAAGCAGCGGTTCATGCAACAAGGGCGTATATCAACAACCTGCCTGAGGACAATGAAGTGGTTAAATTAGATTTCAAGAATGCGTTCAATCTCCTGAAAAGAGACGTGGTATTAGCAGCAGTACAAGAACATTTCCCTGGTCTCTTCCCTTTTGTTTCAGCTGGGTATAGCAAGGAATCAATGCTTCTCTTTGGAGAGCATGAAATCACATCATCGGAGGGTGTCCAACAAGGAGATCCTCTTGCATCATTTCTCTTCTGTATAGCAGTTAGGGAAATCACAGTCAGACTGACCAGCGAGCTAAACATCTGGCTCCTAGATGATGGCACACTAGCAGGTACAAAGGAGTCCCTCCTACATGACCTTACACAGGTAATGACACGGGGACAGGAAATGGGTCTCATCCTGAATCCATCCAAATGTGAATTCATCTCAGTCAGTCAACAAGTGATATATGCAGTGAGATCAAAACTACCAGGAGCAGCAGTCATTGCCCCCACAAATAGTGTCTTGCTAGGAGCACCTCTGGGAAGCAATGCCATTGACACAATTCTCAGGAAAAAATTGGAAGAGTTAAGGAGAATGGAACAACGAATAGGCAATCTGGACACCCACGATGCCTTGTACCTTCTCACAAAGTGCTTGAGTCTGCCCAGGTTGACATATTTCCTAAGATGTGCACCTTCATATGATAACCCTATACTGCACGAATATGACAGTATTCTGAGGCAGATTTTTACGAAAGTACTTAACCTTACTCTAGAAGACGGGCAGTGGAACCAAGCTACACTTCCAGTCAGACTAGGAGGCATTGGTGTCCGCAAGTCATCACAGATTGCGTTACCTGCTTTTCTGTCCTCGTGTATTGCATCCAGAGAGCTTGTAGCAGCGATTCTCCCTGAACATCTTAGGGACAAGATTGGAGTCCAGGACCAAAAATTCATTGACGGAGCAATGATCTGGGGTAATCTAA
>NC_091292.1:8425483-8435483 GCF_038502225.1 Cherax quadricarinatus
ACACACACACACACACACAATGCTATTATCCAACCTCAGCTCATTACGAACCCTCATCCTGCTGTATATTCATTATAATTAATTCAAAGGTGTGTCCTATGAAAGACATTAATCATGATACACATATGTTAGCGGGTGAGATATTTAAGCCAGCAGTGGGTCTGAGTTTTCCCCTTACTTGGCATTTCTCAGACGGTCTTATGTCTTAGGGACCTGTTCTGAACGGGAATCAGTCGAACCTTCTGCTTTTCTAGCCTTGTCTCACACATCTAAATAGTACCCTTGATGTATATACGCTGAGATATGCATGCATATCGGCGTACATGAATATATACGTGTATCTGTGCCTAATAATAAACTCACTTACTTACACGATAATCCTTAATCTAGGTGGAAGGATATACTTCATCTCAGCAGACAGCCTTGTTGAGAACTTCCAAGTCTTCTGCTGTCTGTCTTTCCTTGTGCTACGATGTAAAACACGATCGATGGAGACGTGTCCAAGAGGCGCGTACAGCTTCCAGCTGCCCGTCTTGTGGAATGATAGCTGTCTTCTAGCGCCCCACAAAATTTAATTAATCTCTTCCTCACGTCGAGTGTCTCAGCTCGAGTTTTTTTTCACACTTAAGTGTGGAATTTCACACCTTGATTTTATCTGAGAAAGGTCGCTGTCTACCTGAGGTCTACCTATAGTCGATTCTGGGGGTCGTTGCCCCCGTGGCCCGACTCTCAGACAAGGCCTTCACTGGATGGTGGCCTAATCTATCAAACTGTTGGCACTAGCAGTACCCAGTTCAAAACAGACATGTAGGCCTTGATCCACCACGAGACTTGGTCACGGACCGGTTCGCGGGGACATTGACCCCCGAAACCTTCTCCAGGTATACTCCAGGTAAGTTAACTGGGGGTCACTGATATTTCTAGTCCCTCTAATAATATCAATCATCATTTTCTTTTTATTTTGTATTAATTGCATCTTAAGTTCACGATCTCTGTTGGGGAAGAGGATTGCAAAAATTATGTACAGGATGATTTCCACCGCAGGTGGGTGATGGGTGAATCAACCATCACAGGTGGGTGATGGGTGAATCAACCATCACAGGTGGGTGATGGGTGAATCAACCATCACAGGTGGGTGATGGGTGAATCAACCATCACAGGTGGGTGATGGGTGAATCAACCATCACAGGTGGGTGATGGGTGAATCAACCATCACAGGTGGGTGATGGGTGAATCAACCATCACAGGTGGGTGATGGGTGAATCAACCATCACAGGTGGGTGATGGGTGAATCAACCATCACAGGTGGGTGATGGGAGAATCAGCCATCACAGGTGGGTGATGGGTGAATCAACCATCACAGGTGGATGATGGATGATCAACAATCACAGGTGGGTGATGGATGAATCAACCATCACAGGTGGATGATGGATGAATCAACCATCACAGGTGGGTGATGGATGAATCAACAATCACAGGTGGGTGATGGATGAATCAACCATCACAGGTGGATGATGGATGAATCAACCATCACAGGTGGGTGATGGATGAATCAACCATCACAGGTGGATGATGGATGAATCAACCATCACAGGTGGGTGATGGATGAATCAACAATCACAGGTGGGTGATGGATGAATCAACCATCACAGGTGGATGATGGATGAATCAACCATCACAGGTGGGTGATGGATGAATCAACCATCACAGGTGGATGATGGATGAATCAACTATCACAGGTGGGTGATGGATGAATCAACAATCACAGGTGGGTGATGGATGAATCAACCATCACAGGTGGATGATGGATGAATCAACCATCACAGGTGGGTGATGGATGAATCAACCATCACAGGTGGGTGATGGGTGAATCAACCATCACAGGTGGGTGATGGGTGAATCAACCATCACATGGGGGGTGATGGATGAATCAACCATCACAGGTGGCTGATGGATGAATCAACCATCACAGGTGGCTGATGGATGAATCAACCATCACAGGTGGGTGATGGATGAATCAACCATCACAGGTGTGTGATGGATGAATCAACCATCACAGGTGGGTGATGGGTGAATCAACCATCACAGGTGGGTGATGGATGAATCAACCATCACAGGTGGGTTATGGATGAATCAACCATCACAGGTGGGTGATGGATGAATCAACCATCACAGGTGGGTGATGGATGAATGAACCATCACAGGTGGATGATGGATGAATCAACCATCACAGGTGGGTGATGGATGAATCAACCATCACAGGTGGGTTATGGATGAATCAACCATCACAGGTGGGTGATGGATGAATCAACCATCACAGGTGGGTGATGGATGAATGAACCATCACAGGTGGATGATGGATGAATCAACCATCACAGGTGGGTGATGGATGAATCAACCATCACAGATGGATGATGGATGAATCAACCATCATAGGTGGGTGATGGATGAATCAACCATCACAGGTGGATGATGGATGAACCAACCATCACAGGTGGGTGATTGATGAATCAACCATCACAGGTGGATAATGGATGAATCAATCACCAAAGGTGGGTGATGGATGAATCAACCATCACAGGTGGCTGATGGATGAATCATCTATCACAAGTAGATGATGGATGAATCAACCATCACAGGTGGATGATGGATGAATCAACGATCACACGTGGATGATTGATGAATCAACCATCACAGGTGGATGATGGATGAATCAACCATCTCAGGTGGATGATGGACGAATCAACCATCACAGCTGGGTGATGGATGAGTCAAATATCACAGGTGGATGATGGATGAGTCAACATCACAGGTGGGTGATGGGTGAATCAACCATCGCAGGTGGATGATGGATGAATCAACCATCACAGGTGGGTGATGGATGAGTCAACCATCACAGGTGGATGATGGGTCAGTCATCACAGGTGGATGATGGATGAATCAACCATCACAGATGGATGATGGATGGGTCAACCATCACAGGTGGGTGATGGTTGAATCAACTATCACAGGTGGGTGATGGTTGAATCAACGATCACAGGTGGGTGATGGATGAATCAACCATCACAGGTGGATGATGGATGAATCAACCATCACAGGTGGATGGTGGATGAATCAACCATCACAGGTGGATGATGGATGAGTCAACCATCACAGGTGGGTGATGGTTGAATCAATCATCACAGGTGGGTGATGGAGGAATCAACCATCACAGATGGATGATGGATGAATCAACCATCACAGGTGGATGATGGATGAGTCAACCATCGCAGGTGGGTGATGGATGAGTCAACCATCACAGGTGAGTGATGGTTGAATCAATCATCACAGGTGGGTGATGGATGAATCAACCATCACAGGTGGATGATGGATGAATCAACCCTCACAGGTGGATGATGGATGAATCAACCATCACAGGTGGATGATGAATGAATCAACCATCACAGGTGGATGATGGATAAATCAGCCATCACAGGTGGATGATGGATGAATCAACCATCACAGGTGGATGATGGATGAATCAACCATTGTCATGTGGGGTTCGAAACGTGGATTGGGTAAAAATACTCAAGTAGGCTGGTAGTACGTATATTATAACGACGGAAGTATGGGAAGCGCCACAGCCGGACTGCCTCTCTTCTCTCTATCGTAAGACTGACTAACTCACAGTGCCCATATGTGAGGGGGCGTTTGAAATCCTGCTATGGTCAGCAGCAATATGAATAGAGACAGTGATTCACGCAGAGACGGTTGGTAGTGAGTCATCTACTGGTACACTGGTTACTGGTAACTGGTTACTACTACTGAGACCATCATAGGTGGCTGATGGATGAATCAACCATCACAGGTGGCTGATGGATGAATCAACCATCACAGGTGGATGATGAATGAATCAACCATCACATGTGGATGATGGATGAATCAACCATCACAGGTGGCTGATGGATGAATCAACCATCACAGGTGGATGATGAATGAATCAACCATCACAGGTGGGTGATGAATGAATCAACCATCACAGGTGGATGATGGATGAATCAACCATCACAGGTGGATGATGGATGAATCAACCATCACAGGTGGCTGATGGATGAATCAACCATCACAGGTGGCTGATGGATGAATCAACCATCACAGGTGGCTGATGGATGAATCAACCATCACAGGTGGCTGATGGATGAATCAACCATCACAGGTGGATGAGCAGACAGTGAAATCCGTCTCTCTTTCAGACCCTCCAGGGTATTTACTGCACAATAATTCTCCAGTATTTTCCCATAAGAAACCAGCTCCCTTATACGTAAACAAATCTACGTCTCGGAGCATTGATGACTCTAATATTCATCAAAATCTCTTTGATATAAGACCATCTATGTAACTCTTTTTTTTATCAAGCTCCATTACAAACTCCATTACAAACTCCATTACAAACTCCATTCAAATTTCTTTTGTATCAATTCTTATTAGAAATGCCACTATCAGAAATCTATTCGATATTCAACTAATTGAAAATTTATTCATTAGTAATTACGGTAAATAAATTAATTACTATTATCAACCTAGCGAGTGAGTTCATGATCAAAGGGACTGGAGCGGTTCTTGCCTTTACTCGGATTAAGTCTCACTGACTCTCATTCCCAGGAGCTCTGTGCTCTCTAAAGGTTTAGCGCTTCCTAATGATTATGTAATAATAATAATAATAATAACAATAATGATAATTATTATTATTATTATTATTATTATTATTATTATTATTATTATTATTATTATTATTATTATTATCATTATTGTTATTATTAACATCATCATCATCATCATCAGAAATCCCTCATCTTCATTATTCAAAGATACACATGTAACATATATATATATATATATATATATATATATATATATATATATATATATATATATATATATATATATATATATATATATATATATATATAAAGATTGCAATAAATGCACAAATAAGAAAAATATTCAATAATGAAATGCCTCCAATAAGAATAAAGCAAAAAACTAAAGGTAATAAAACATTTTAAAAACCGCAACATAGGGATCATTCACCTTGATTAAATGGCCATGTGATTTTTTTTTGGGGGGGGGGGAGTGGAACTGCTGAAGATTAGAGGTCAGTGAGTTGTATCATTTGAGTCACAGGGTATATACAAGACAGGTATGAGTTTCTCAGTGTGTATCTTCAAGGAGAGGTGTGTATTAGTGTATATACATGGAGAGGTGTGTATTAGTGTATATACATGGAGAGGTGTGTATTAGTGTATATACAAGGAGAGGTGTGTATTAGTGTATATACAAAGAGAGGTGTGTATTAGTGTATATACAAGGAGAGGTGTGTATTAGTGTATATACATGGAGAGGTGTGTATTAGTGTATATACAAAGAGAGGTGTGTATTAGTGTATATACAAGGAGAGGTGTGTATTAGTGTATATACAAGGAGAGATGTGTATTAGTGTATATACAAGGAGAGGTGTGTATTAGTGTATATACATGGAGAGGTGTGTATTAGTGTATATACATGGAGAGATGTGTATTAGTGTATATACAAAGAGAGGTGTTTACTAGTGTATATACAAGGAGAGATGTGTATTAGTATATATAAAAGGAGAGGTGTGTATTCGTGTATATACAAGGAGAGGCGTGTATTAGTGGATATACATGGAGAGAGGTGTATTAATAGTATATGCAAGGAGAGGTGTGTATTAGTGTATATACATCACCTACAGGAATGTATCCTTCAGTGTGCATCGACCAACATGCATGTATCTCTACGTATGTCTATCCGCTCGAGATGCATATATGCATATATCAGTGTATATACTTCAAGAGGCGAATATCTTTTAAGAGTACACACACATTGACGTGTGCATCTTTCAGCGTATATACGCATTAAGCGTTAACCTTAAACCCTGTTTTGGGTCTCAAGGCATCATTGACTGCCAGTGAACAGATGACACGTTAAGGAATGAAAATGAACAATATCGTGACTGGTACAATACACAAGTATCCCATACATAGGGGACAGGATTATTATTATTATTATTATTATTATTATTATTATTATTATTATTATTATCAAGTGGCGAAGCGCTAAACCCGTAGGATTATACAGCGCCTGGGGGGATGTGGAAGGCATTCAGGATTAATTCCATGAACTGGAGCACAGATCCAATTCCCTAAATCAAGAGCCCCTCACCAACATCAAGGAACCTTCCCTGAGGGGATAGGGGACAGGAGTATACGACCATGTGTAGACATACATAGTATTTAACGCTAATTAACCATCCATTAACTAAAAGCTTATTTTTCCCCTTTTGGGTGAATACTTTAAGTTGTTATCTCTGTTTAAGCATTTCTGTTGTTGCGGTTACCGTTATTGTTTGTTTGGTTGATGGTAATGTTTGTAGTCTCGCCGTTGTTGTTGTTGTTGTTAAACTCGACGTTGTCGCTCTATGCGTTATTCTCGACGATGTCGTTAATTTCGGAGCTGTCGTTGTTGCTGTTAATCTCGACGTTGTTGTTGTTGTCGTCCTTTTATTCTCCCTCAAAAAATGGATGAGCCAGTAAAATCCTGTCTGGTATCAAACACGAAATAATGGATCAGCCGTCCCCTTAAACAGTCACGAGACTCGAACCGGTAGACAGGTTAAAGGAAGGCACAGGTATTACTCATTCGCCACAGTCTGTTTACCCTCTTTGTGTTCCTTTGTGCTCTGCCCACGACGAGAGGGAGAGAGAGAGAGAGAGAGAGAGAGAGGGAGGGAGGGAGTTAGTGAGAGAGTGAGAGAGAGAGAGAGAGAGAGAGAGAGAGAGAGAGAGAGAGAGAGAGAGAGAGAGAGAGAGAGAGAGAGAGAGAGAGAGAGAGAGAGAGAGAGAGAGAGAGAGAGAGAGAGAGAGAGAGAGATGAGAGATCGCATGTGAGGGGTAACTAATCTAATTGCTACACGCTGCATACTTACATGGACGTTTTCGTACTAATTAAAGTGACATTATTGAAGCTTGAGATACTCTTGTACATGATAACACAAGATGTGCACCCGTACGAACACAAAGACATTAGCGCGTGCACACAATCACACGCTGACACACACACACACACACACACACACACACACAGGAGCTCGGACTCGACCCCCGCAACCTCAACTAGGTGAGTACACTCACACACACACACACACACACACAAACACTCAGGCCTTGTATCTATCGACAAGTGACTTTGATAACTTAAAACTAACTACGCAGTAAATATTTTCTATTAATATAATAATAATAATAATAATAATCACAATAATAATAATGATAATGATAATAATAATAATAATAATAATAATAATAATAATAATAATAATAATAATAATAATAATAATAATAAAGTAATAATAATAATAATAATAATAATAATAATAATAATAATAATAATAATAATAATAATAATGAAACAAATGATTAAGAGTGTAATAATCCTAATTATTTTATTTTCCTGGGGAAGCGATTTCCGAGCTGATTGGGAGGTGCTCGCTGGTACGTGATATTAAATGAACACACTCATGGTGGGATTAAGGGGCACGTAAGTTCCCTCGTCTTCTAATAGCATGTTCATTTTTCCACTGCAATCTACCTTGTCCATAATTACTATCGCATTTACTTTGTTTCGTCCAGGATCTTTCCTTAATTCATGGTATAACTTAACAAATCTTTGAGAACAATTGTGTTGCAGAGGTCTGCTCAGACTTCTGAAAGTTAAGTTATACCATGAATTAAGGAAAGATCCTGGACTTCACCTTACGAAGCAGACAAAGCAAATGCGATAGTAATTATGGACAAGGTAAATTATAGTGGAAAAATGAACATGTTATTAAAAGACATAGGAACTTACGTGCCGCTAAAATGCTATTGTTGTCTACAGTGGTACATTGGATATATACGTAGCGTGCTGCTCTTCTATTCTTTATGATAGTGGGAACAAAAATTAACTTTGTTTCCTTGTCATATTCATCACATAAGATGAGGCTCAAGCAAAGCTTTCAAATCTGTCCGCCTGAGCTGGTAGACTTCAGTAGGACAATTGAGGAAATCGTCAAATATTCCATTAAGTGTTCTGTAGCTACTTGAACTTCAAGAGTTTCTCTCTAACATAGCTATTAGGTGATCAGAAACACAGCCAGAAGCGTTGGTGTCAGAAAAGGTTTGAGCGTGAGGCTGTGTTTGTACTAGATACACTAGTGTATCAGTGAGTCTTCTATCATCAGCCTAAAAGAGGAGACTGAAACAGAATCTCATTAATAGGTGGCGGAGGCCGTCGCAGCAGATATCCAAAATATTAAGACCTGTTCACACATATTTGCAAGTAGTTAAACTCTGGTGGGACAGTCGAGTGGAAAATTGCACAGGTCTTTCCTCTAAACACAACACTTGTTAACAGTGACAGATATATACAATGATCAAGGTAATTATACAACACTGTATAAACAAAGCACTTTCATCATCGTCCCCAGCTGACAGGCAGATAACGATGACATTAATTGTAAATCATGCAGTCACTGTAACTTTCTTGAATACCGTGTACTTGACTGACCACCTATTAAAAGAAACAAATAGAAAAAATATCAGTTTTGTAGATATAATGCTGTTAATTAACACTTTCAGTACCTTGTTCCTCGGCTTTCCGTGTGTCCAGGTGCTCACGCGCGACCATGCACAGGGTGAATATGGAATGGGCAATGTTATCTCCAAAAATATATCCCTACTTTATCTTTTCCCTCCCTCCCCCTCTCCCCCCCTCACGTCTTTTACACTCAGCTAGTTAGCTTTAGCCCTCTCGCGAATCAGCTATCCCTCCGACGAACCCAAAGAGCCTTGACGAACCCACAATTAGAGGAGAAGCCCTAAATATAACGATGTTTGTATCGTGCGTGTCGGTATTCTGACAGCCACCGCTGGCTGTCTTCCTTGGTGGGCAGCGGGGGTGGTTGACGACTGTGTGTGTGTGTGTGTGTGTGTGAGTGTACGTGTGTGTGTGTGTGTGTGTGTGTGTGTGTGTGTGTGTGTGTGTGTGTGTGTGTGTGTGTGTGTGTGTCTGTGTGTCTGTGTGTGTGTGTGTGTGTGTACCTCCTACTCATTAATTCCGCTTTGATACTGCAAAACTGTTTCCTGATGTTGTAGTTTATCTTCACGTTCAGCTGCAGTGTTTGGCCCCTGGCTGCTGCTTCTCTCATTTCAGCTTGTGTATATTAATCTCTCTTGTCCCAGGAGTGTTTTATATATATATTAATGGACAAACGCTCTGGTGTTTTCCCCTCACATTATCTTCCTATTTCCTCTTCCTCGCAAATCCCCTTCCTCTTTCAATCCCCTCTATTCACTCTCTCTCCCCAATCCCTATTCAATTACTCAGCCCTTTTTCTTCTCTCACCTTTGTCTATCTCTCCCATACTCCCTTTCTCTTCGTCATCCATCCCCCCCTTCACATTTTTCCACCCTTTCCCTACTACCTTTTCCTTTCCACTACCTCCCTCATCCCAACCAGCTCCTCTCTACAAACCTTTAGTGTAATGAGGGAGAGGGAACCTGATGGAGCGTGAGATGGGAGTGTCGAACCTGTGTCCTCAAAAAATATTCGTGAACCAGCAGACCCACGCCCACCACCTCGCCCGATGACGCCCTCCACACCACCCTTCTATTGTAAACATTGTTACATCATCATCAAATAATAATAATAATAATAATAATAATAATAATAATAATAATAATAATAATAATAATAAAAAGAAGAAGAAGAAGAAGAAGAAGAAGAAGTAGTACTTTATTATTATTATTATTATTGTTATTATTATTATTATTATTATTATTATTATTATTATTATTATTATTATTATTATTATTAGTTTTTTTATTCTCATTAATAATAATAATAATAATAATAATAATAATAATAATAATAATAATAATAATAATATTAATAATAATAATAATAA
>NC_091292.1:8440483-8442983 GCF_038502225.1 Cherax quadricarinatus
GTGGTGATACTGGTTGTACTGGTAGTAGTGGTGGTGGTGGTGATAATGGTAGTACTGGTAGTAGTGGTGGTGGTGGTGATGGTTGTAATTGTTTGGTTATGTTATGGTGTATATGTTATTCGTATATTTTACAGCTAAATTATAAAATAAAATCTTTTTTTTGTTACAAATACATAGGCACTCAACAACACAGATACAACCATACTATCACACCAACACACACACACACACACATAACCAAACAACTGCACAATTACAAACACACAGCCATATAATTGCACAACAAAGAAATGAACTAATTACTGTCAAGGTTACTGAAGTATAACATTACGCAGTGGGAAACCCACACGAGCCATGATGGACCACCTCTCCCAAAAGTGCTGGGAAACAGCCAACAGATTCATCCCTGTCCCAAGAAAATTCACTGGAATGTAGGGAATTCTCCCGTGGTGTAACCAAGACTGCAGGAGAGCGAAGCTCGTGAACGGAAGATGTGACAATATATGAAGCATAAAGGAGACCCAACGGAGGGAGATGCAGAGCCTCAAATAAAAAATTACGAGTACAAACGAGAAAACAGAGAGGAAATACTAAAATAACTAAATAGATATAGCAAAGACCGAAGATGATTTTTTTCTGGTTAGAAACCCGGAATGATTAATACTCCAGTAAAAAGAAAACATGAAATCCAAGCAGTGTGTTTACTTTCAACTGGCATTCTTTCCAGGTCCTTCCTAAGACGCGACCAACAACAGTTCACTAACTCCTAGGTATTTTATTTACTGCTAGGTAACAGGAACTGAGACATTCAGTGAGCAACAGAGCTTGCAAAACAAGCTTCACTTGAAAAAATCCTTACACGGCCTCCTCTGCAATTCTTCTGTGGTCCACTGTAACACCAGATTCATATCAACTTTTAGGTTTGCTGTGTCCTCAGTGGATGCAACTCTCGTACAGATAATATTATCGCCTGCAAAGGATTATTCAATGTTATGATTAATGTCTCTGTATATTTCGTGTATGAGAATTGGAGGCAGACTGATACACAACTTTAAGAGCATGTATGACAGGGCCTACGAGGAGTGAGGGAACCCGGTCAAGGTCAGTGAAGAGGCGGGACCAAGAGCCAAGAACCAGACCTTCACAACAACAAACACAGGAGTACAAATAGATGAGTACACACACAATAATAACAGTCATTTCATCCTGAACCTCATTTTTTTACAAGAACGTCTGTGTCCGCCTCTCTGATCATACCTTTGCAACTTGAACGGCTACCAACATGCCCACCATTATTCTCGTCACGTTCTATCTGCATTGGAAATCCTACCACTGAGTTTTCAAGAAGAAACTGGACTACAACTTGCTAAAAGTGCCAGTTCAGCCAGGCAATGATGGCTATGTGGACCTGAGTTCTGCCAGCAAGAAATGTCCGTTGATCAAGCAACCAGAAAGTGAAATCAAGCGCCAGGCCGTCGATCAGGAGTAGAACTCTCAAAAAAAAAAAAAACTAGCAACAGGTATATCAAGGGTAATCACAGGTAGCAAACAGTGGCAACGCTGAGCGGAACGTGTGCAAAATATTTATGTCAGAGCCCAAACTGCTGGAACTCTCAACACGGTTGTGGAGACAAGGGCGTATAAGAGGACGGGGAAGGTGCTGTAAATAACATTTAGCACAAGATCTGACACTAGAAGTTCTGTCCCATCAAGTAGGTGTTGTGGGGTCGGTGAGGGGGAGCTCTGGTTGATCCAAGTAAGTGGAGTTATCTTTTCTTCCCATGAATCAAATTCGAATACCTTCCATTCCGTTGTACGATATCAACGAGATTCCTGTTGAAGATAATAATAATAATAATAATAATAATAATAATAATAATAATAATAATAATAATAATAATAATAATAATAATAATAATAATAATAATAAGAAGAAGAAGAAGAAGAAGAAGAAGAAGAAGAAGAAGAAGATTTAATAATAATAATTGTAGAACTTGAGCATAGTTTGAATATGGGCCTCGAGAAGGTGCGAGTCAAAGGAAGACGATAGACTCACAATATTGCGAACTCTGTGCCGTAAACTACAGAAATGCACTCTGAGAAACCCCGCTCCTTCCGTGTGTGTGTGTGTGTGTGTGTGTGTGTGTGTGTGTGTGTGTGTGTGTGTGTGTGTGTGTGTGTGTGTGTGTACAAGAGCTGCATACATTACGTTTTGATTCATAGAGAATGTTTCTTTAATGGAGATTTATGAGAACTTTACTATTCTCTGCCATCCACCCTCCTGCCAGCTAGAAAGGTTTTACATGTAAATGTTTGGATGCTGTTTCTGACACATGTAGAGCCATTCCTGCATAAAACACGCACACGTACACACGCACACACACACACACACAAACACACACACACACACACACACACACACACACACACACACACACACACACAAACACACACACACACACAAACACACACACACACACACACACACAAACACACACAC
>NC_091292.1:8445483-8450483 GCF_038502225.1 Cherax quadricarinatus
AGCGATGGTTGACACACTGGCTAGAGTGGCCAGAAGAGCTCATGCATGCAGGGCAAAGCTCCTGATCATGGGTGACTTTAACCACAAGGAGATCGATTGGGAGAACTTGGACCCACATGGGGGCCAAGATACATGGAGGGCTAAGATGATGGAGGTGGTACTGGAAAACTTCATGTGCCAACACGTAAGGGACACTACAAGAGAGAGAGGAGAGGATGAACCAGCAAGGCTGGATATTATTCACCTTGAGTAGTGCAGATATCGAGGACATCACATATGAAAGACACCTTGGGGCCAGTGACCATGTGGTTTTAAGCTTCGAATACACAGTAGAGCTACAAGTGGAGGGAGAAGCAGGAAGGCCAGGACGAATGAAGCCAAACTACAAGAAAGGGGACTACACAGGAATGAGGAACTACCTGAACGGGGTTCAGTGGGACAGAGAACTGGCAGGGAAGCCAGTTAATGAGATGATGGAATATGTAGCAACAAAATGCAAGGAGGCTGAGGAGAGGTTTGTACCCAATGGTAACAGGAATAATGAAAAAGCCAGGATGAGCCCATGGTTTACCCAAAGGTGCAGGGAGGCAAAAACCAAGTGTGCTAGGGAATGGAAGAAATATAGAAGGCAAAGGACCCAGGAGAATAAGGAGAACAGTCGTAGAGCCAGAAACGAATATGCACAGATAAGAAGGGAGGCCCAAAGACAATATGAAAATGACATAGCAGCGAAAGCCAAATCTGACCCGAAACTGTTGTACAGCCACATCAGGAGGAAAACAACAGTCAAGGACCAGGTAATCAGGCTAAGGAAGGAAGGAGGAGAGACAACAAGAAATGACCGTGAAGTATGTGAAGAACTCAACAAGAGATTCAAAGAAGTGTTCACAGAGGAGACAGAAGGGACTCCAGAAAGACGGAGAGGTGGGGCACACCACCAAGTGCTGGACACAGTGCACACAACCGAGGAAGAAGTGAAGAGGCTTCTGAGTGAGCTAGATACCACAAAGGCAATGGGGCCAGATAACATCTCCCCATGGGTATTGAGAGAGGGAGCAGAGGCGCTATGTGTACCCCTAACAACAATATTCAATACATCTATCGAAACAGGGAGATTGCCTGAGGCATGGAAGACAGCAAATGTAGTCCCAATCTTTACAAAAGGAGACAGACATGAAGCATTAAACTACAGACCAGTGTCACTGACATGTATAGTATGCAAAATCATGGAGAAGATTATCAGGAGAAGAGTGGTGGAACACCTAGAAAGGAACGATCTCATCAACAGCAGCCAACATGGTTTCAGGGACGGGAAATCCTGTGTCACAAACCTACTGGAGTTCTATGACATGGTGACAGAAGTAAGACAAGAGAGAGAGGGGTGGGTGGATTGCATTTTCTTGGACTGCAAGAAGGCGTTTGACACAGTTCCACACAAGAGATTGGTGCAAAAACTGGAGGACCAAGCAGGGATAACAGGGAAGGCACTACAATGGATCAGGGAATACTTGTCAGGAAGACAGCAGCGAGTCATGGTACGTGGCGAGGTGTCAGAGTGGGCACCTGTGACCAGCGGGGTCCCGCAGGGGTCAGTCCTAGGACAAGTGCTGTTTCTGGTATTTGTGAACGACATGACGGAAGGAATAGACTCTGAGGTGTCCCTGTTTGCAGATGACGTGAAGTTGATGAGAAGAATTCACTCGATCGAAGACCAGGCAGAACTACAAAGGGATCTGGACAGGCTGCAGACCTAGTCCAGCAATTGGCTCCTGGAGTTCAATCCCACCAAGTGCAAAGTCATGAAGATTGGGGAAGGGCAAAGAAGGCCGCAGACGGAGTACAGTCTAGAGGGTCAGAGACTACAAACCTCACTCAAGGAAAAAGATCTTGGGGTGAGTATAACACCAGGCACATCTCCTGAAGCGCACATCAACCAAATAACTGCTGCAGCATATGGGCGCCTAGCAAACCTCAGAACAGCATTCCGACATCTTAATAAGGAATCATTCAGGACCCTGTACACCGTGTACGTTAGGCCCATATTGGAGTATGCGGCACCAGTTTGGAACCCACACCTAGCCAAGCACGTGAAGAAACTAGAGAAAGTGCAGAGGTTTGCAACAAGACTAGTCCCAGAGCTAAGAGGTATGTCCTACGAGGAGAGGTTAAGGGAAATCAACCTGACGACACTGGAGGACAGGAGAGATAGGGGGGACATGATAACGACATACAAAATACTGAGAGGAACTGACAAGGTGGACAAAGACAGGATGTTCCAGAGATTGGACACAGTAACAAGGGGACACAGTTGGAAGCTGAAGACACAGATGAATCACAGGGATGTTAGGAAGTATTTCTTCAGCCACAGAGTAGTCAGTAAGTGGAATAGTTTGGGAAGCGATGTAGTGGAGGCAGGATCCATACATAGCTTTAAGCAGAGGTATGATAAAGCTCACGGCTCAGGGAGAGTGACCTAGTAGCGATCAGTGAAGAGGCGGGGCCAGGAGCTCGGACTCGACCCCCGCAACCTCAACTAGGTGAGTACAACTAGGTGAGTACACCACACACACACACACACACACACACACCACACACACACAAACACACACACACACACACACACACACACACACACTCACAAACACACACACACACACACACACACACACACACACACACACACACACACACACACAAACACACACACACACACACACACACACACACACACACACACACCCCACACACACAAACACACACACACACACACACACACACACACACACACACACACACACACACACACACACACACACACACACACCCCACACACACACACACACACACACACACACACACACACACCCCACACACACACACACACACACACACACACACACACACACCCCACACACACAAACACACACACACACACACACACACACACACACACACACACACACACACACACACACACACACACACACACACACACACACACACACCCCACACACACACACACACACACACACACACACACACCCCACACACACACACACACACACACACACACACACACACACACACACACACACACACACCCCACACACACACACACACACACACACACACACACACACACACACACACACACACACACACACACACACACACACACACACACACACACACATTCTTCAGAAAATAGAGCACAAGCTATTACGTTCAATCCCATTTAAGCCTAAAATTTATTTCTGGAATTCAACTTTAGTTATACTAATAAGTATTTTGTTACAAGTCGAATATTCATTTTCAGATCTATCGATACACCAATCTTCCTTATTTTCACATTCTTCCCCGTTAACCCATGATAATTATTAACATGTTAACTAACTTATCATTCTGAGTTACACTGCAACATTGTAGATCTGTAAATCAACGTCTCTGTAAATGATTTTAACATGATTTAAAACAGTTTTAAATTCTATCCTGCTACTTTTCATGTTCATTTGAGTCCAACATCACCTATGTTCTAATTCAACACAGGTGATTTTCCCCACCTGTTTTGTGGTGACGTGGGGCAGTGGGCCACTAACAGAAAGAGCCTGGTTGATCAGGCAAACCCCAGAGGAGCCGGCCTCCGGGCATCGAAAAACTCTCGCAACTCGCCAAAGGTATCTCTATACCAGTCAGGAATAGCTCTAAAGAGCTTCATGAGTCTCTTTAACCAGTTCCTGTATAATGTGGTATAATAATACCACATTCTGCTTACAGCAATCACTCAGTCATGACGATCAACCAAACATTGTCGACACTCTGAGGAAAGAGAGACGTAAAGGAAGAAGATATTCACTTTTTGTAACGAGAGACCATGGCTGTCGCTGTCTGTAGGGTATCTTCCCACCAGCTCTTGTATACCATGATTTATCAGCGAGGAGGAGGAGGAGATGTCTTAAGTGTGTGTTTTGTTTAACCAGATGGTATCCTTCTAGTCTGTGCTTCTCTGTATCTCAGCATCATCCAGCTCTATCTCTTTACCCTCTCTCCTTACGTTTGATACTGTTTAATCGTGAGCGAAACGTCTAAAATACGTGTGTTTATCCTTTTTATGCATTACCAAAAAAAAAAATACTTTCTATCACAAACTTTTCTATTTTATATAGGAAAGTTTGTGATAGAAAGTATGACAGAATATAAAAGCACGAAAAAAATATTTTTAAATTAGCTTCTGTCAGCTAGCAACTGTGAACGACTTAAATGGAAAGCTACATGTTACGTAACCTGTGGACGTTTTACGAATCTATGACGTTCGTAATCAAGCCTGTGACACTCCCGGCTAGAGAGAGACTGTTGTACATAAGGGGATGAAGAAAAGAGGGAGGTGTAAATCAGAGGGAGGTAAAAAAAAAAAAAGGACAGGTGAATGAATATGGTAAGGAGGAGGTGAGTGTTGTGTGTGTGTGTGTGTGTGTGTGTGTCGGATGAGGAAGTTGGTGGTTAGAATATAGACGAGGGTTTGTTTGTTGTTATCCTATCTCTCTCTCTCTCCCTCTCTCTCTCTCTCTCTCTCTCTCTCTCTTTCTTTGTGTGTGTATCATGCACAAACAAGGCAAAATATTGAAAGTAACGTTTTGTCAGGATTGGCATTTTCATCCCTGATCAATACATTAAGACTGATAAAGACACCGATGGCGAAACATCGCCTTCAATACGTGTCTTGACTGTGTATCATGAGTGATTTATTCCCACTCTCTCAAGGTCATGAGAGGGTTAAGATAGAGACGGAGAGAGCTAGGACACTGACGCAATTCCCTGCAACAATTTCAAACAAGCAAACTTTATTTGTTTCTGCAGTATACAAAACGTAGTTTTACGTGTAAATAAAATTTTGCTAAACACGAAAGAAAGCCGCTAGCATTATTTCTTCCCTAATTTTTTATGTACGTACTAGTAAATCAAGTACAATGTCTTCTTTTAGCCTGGGAAGACCTGGAAGGACC
>NC_091292.1:8457983-8460483 GCF_038502225.1 Cherax quadricarinatus
CATAGAACAACGGGGTGGTCTTTTGCATCCGCTTGTCTGATAGCAGATTAGTGCTGTCAGCACCGCGTCAGCTACATCCTTAAAACATAATAATCGGTATCGCTATCATTTGCGTATTTGATCCTGCTGCGGAGGTCAAACTTTTTATCAAGAGTGTTCAAGTATTATACTCACATCTTACTCATCAACATCATCCTGGTATTGTATGATAC
Source organism: Cherax quadricarinatus (assembly GCF_038502225.1). Taxonomy (NCBI): domain Eukaryota; kingdom Metazoa; phylum Arthropoda; class Malacostraca; order Decapoda; family Parastacidae; genus Cherax; species Cherax quadricarinatus. The sequence goes on from NC_091292.1 coordinate 8,458,196, forward strand.
AAATGATGAATCTTTATCGATCTTTTGAAAGATTCCTAAATAATTTTGAAATAATAATAATAATAATAATAGTAACAGTAATACTAATACTAATAATAATAATAATAATAATAATAATAATAATAATAATAATAATAATAATAATAATAATAATAATAATTAACAGGAACAAGGGCAAACACATACAAAAGCAAGGCAAAAACCATACGGAAATCAGGCCACAGCATTTTTGGTGTTGATGTAAACTCGACACACAAGGAGGCGAGAAATTCCCTGAGCCAGTTTACCTCCCAATAGCCTGACAACACACACACATATATCAGGCCCCCCACCCCTCCATCCCTCCCCTCCTCCCCTTTAACCCTTTCCCTATCCCCTTGACAGGATGTTACACTGGTACGACCATCTGTGGAGTGCCAGCTGGTCAAATACTTTCTCCTTGCCGCACCAGCTGTGGGGGACTAAAAGGGTGTATGTATTAGGCCGTTCTTGCGAGAAGGATGTGTGGATACTCACTCATCCGACGGATGGGTAAGCCTTTTAAAACTAAGTTTCGCTCAGGGAGAGTTCTCGAGCGAAAAGTTGTCTTGTAAGAGGCTTGTTCTGATCTTAAGTGGCAGTCACGCTTGGTAGGTAGAGTGGTGGAGGCCAGTGGCAGGTAGGTAGTAGGTGAAGTAGGTAAGCAGGTAGGCAGGCAGCAGGCAGGCAGCAGGTGAGAGAAGTAGGTAGTAGGTAGTAATGGTAGGTAGGGATGGCAGATGGTAGCGGTGCTAAGTGGTAGATGGCAGTAGCACAGGTGGCAGGTAGGTAGGTAGTGAGTGAGCTGGATAATGGTAGGCGGTGGCAGGCGAAGGCGGTGGTGAGGTGGTGGTGGTGGTGGCCAGGCCGGCGGTGAGGTGGATGGATAGGTGGTATCGGTGGTCGGTAGGTGATGAGGTGGTGGTGGTGGTGGTGGTGGCGGCAGGCGGCTGGACGGTGGTGAAGGTGGTGGTGGTGGTGTCGGTGGTGGTGGTAGGTGAACCAGGCGGTGGTGGTGGTGGTGGCGGTGGTGGTTGGTGGTGGTGGTCGGTGGTCGGTAGTATTGGTGGTAATGGTGGTGGTAGGTGGTAGGTGGTAGCCGGTAATTGGCGGCGGTGGTGGTGGTAGGTGGTACATCGGTAGAGTTGGTATTGGTAGTGGTAGTAGTGGCAGCGGTGAGTGAGGGTGGTGGTAATTATCAGGTGGTGGTGGTAATGGATGGATGGTGGTAGGCGGTAGGCCGGTGGTAGGTGGATGAGGTATCGGTGGTGAATGGTATTAGTATTGGTGGTAGGCGGTGGCGGTGGCAGGTGGCGGACGGTGGTAATGGTAGGCATGGATGGTGGCGGCGGCCCGGTAGGTAGGTGGTAGGTGGTGGTGGTGGCCGGTGGCCGGCGGTGGTAATGAGGTGGATGGTAGGTGGCCGGTAGGTGGTAGGTGGTAGGTGGTGGTGAGTAATGGTAGGTAGGTGGTGAAGTAGGTGGCGGTGGTAATGGCATGGTAATTAGGTGGTGGTAGGTGGTGGATGTCGGTGGTGGTGGTGGTGGTAGCGGTGGCAGGTGGCGGCCGGTAGGTAAGCGGTAGGCGGTGGTGGTGGCGGCCGGTGGTAGGTGGTGGTGGTAAGGGGTGGTGGTGGCGGTAGGCGGCCGGTGGTGAATGGCCCTGACCTCCTGGCCGGCCTGGCCGGCCTCGGTGGTAGGCGGTGGTGGTGTCGGTGGTGGTAATGAAGTGGTGGTGGTGGAGGGATTATCGGTGGTAGGTAGGTAATGGTAGGTGGAAAGGTGGTGGTGTCGGTAGGTGGTGGCCAGGTGGTAGGCAGGTATTAGGTGGTGGTAGGTGGTAGGTAGGTAGGTGGTGGCAGGTGGCCGGCGGTGGTATTAGGTGGCCGGTAGGTGGTGAAGTGGCGGTGGATGAAGTGGTGGTGGCGGTGGCAGGCGGTGGTGTGGTGGTGGTGGTGGCGGTGGTGGTCGGTGGAGGTGAGTGAATCGGTGGTGGTGGTGGTGGTGTCGGTGGCGGTGGTGGTGGTGGTGAGGTGGTGGTGGTGGTGGCGGTGGTGGTGGTGGTGGTGGTGAGCGGTGGTGGTGGGAGTGGTGGTGGTGGCGGTGGTGGTGGTATGGTGGTGGCGGTGGTGGTGGTAGGCGGTGGTGGTGGTGGTGGTGGTGGCATGGTGGTGGTGTGAGTGGTGGCGGTGGTGGGGTGGAGGCCGGTGGTGGAGGTGGCGGTGGTGGTGGTGGTGGTGGTGGTGGTATTGGTGGTAGGTGGACAGGTGG
>NC_091292.1:8465483-8467983 GCF_038502225.1 Cherax quadricarinatus
AGACATAATACCATGATTAGAACAAAACACAAATAACCCGCACATAGGAGAGAGAGACTTTTGATGACGTTTCGGTCCGACTTGAACCATTTACAAGTCACACTAACACAGGAAGGTGAGGGAGGCGCTATATACAGGAGAGGAGGACAGGGACGGGACAGGGGAAGGAAAGAAGGGGGTGGGAGGGTTGTGGTGGGAGGTGATTAACAACGGTGGGTGGAGTGAGTGTGAGTCAGGAAGAGGAATGGTGGTGGTGAGTAAGGGAGGTGGTTGGCTTGGTCACATGCAATGGGGTGGTGAGTAGGTAGGTGGTAGGGGCGGGGAATTGGAGGTGGTAGGTGGGGTAGGTGGAGGATGATGGAGTAGGTGGCACTGGAGTGGGGTAGCCGGTGGAGGTAGGTGGTGGTGGTGGGTAGGTTAGGTGGGTGGTAGGTAAGGCAGGTAGGTGGAGTAGTGGTGAGCGGAGGCGGAGGTGGGTGGTGGTATGGTGGTGCTGGAGTAGGTGGTGGAGGGGGTGGGGTGGAGGTAGAGTTGGTGGCGGTGGTGGTAGTGGTAGGTAGGTGGGAGGTGGATGGGGATAGGAATTAGCAGTGGTGGGGTAGCGGTGGTAGGCAGGTAGGTAATGGTAGGTATTGGTGGGGTGGTGGTAGTTAGGTAGTAGGTAGTGGTAGTGGTGGAGGTGGTGGTGGTAGGCAGTGGTGAGTAGTGAGTAGGTAGTAGTAGTAGGTAGGTAGTAGTAGGTAGTTAGGTAGTGAGTAGTAGTAGTAGTAGTAGTGGTAGTAGTAGTAGTAGTAGTAGTAGTAGCAGCAGCAGCAGTATTCACGTCTCAGTCTATTGGAAAGGAATAATTTAGCAACAATCTTTACATTAAAAATTACTCATAAGTTACATAAAATTAAACAGTTAATTGAATTATATTATGTATTTCCTTGACAAAAAAAAAAATCACGTCCCAGTTCTGGCAAAGTAACATAGTTTGAGAGTGTTTTGGAGTGTAAGTGTCTTAGAAGTGCAGACTATCACCACCTCCTTCATCATCATATTCAATCTCTCTCTCTCTCTCTCTCTCTCTCTCTCTCTCTCTCTCTCTCTCTCTCTCTCTCTCTCTCTCTCTTTCTCTCTCTTTCTTTTCTCTCTTAACTTTATTACACAATTTTCCCTGCCCTCACCCACTCGCACACATCAGGCCACAGCTCCCACTCTTCCGAGGTCAATATTCCTGTGCAATACGACTCATCAACTTCGTTCCTTCTCTCCTGGAGAGGCGCCACAGCCTCCTCCTCCTCATCCTCCTCATGGCTCCTCATTTCATCTCACAAGGTGGAGAGCCTTTCCACGAAAAACTCTGCGGTTTCAGAGCCAGGAAATAATGATTTTCCTGACTTCAAGGTCACTTTATCTCCATGCACAGGGAGTGAGTGGGAAGAGGTGTTATTACTTGGACTTCTTTGACCACTTCACTTTGATCCACAAAACTGTTGACCTTGCTATGAGGTTCTTGAAACTTTCTATTAATTAACACCAGTAAATGTATGTACTATATATATATATATATATATATATATATATATATATATATATATATATATATATATATATATATATATATATATATATATATATATATATATATATATATATATATATATATATATATGCAATAATGAATCTGATAAACAGGTGATTTTCAGAATATGCAAAACAACCTCTGGAAAGGGAACAGAGGAAATTCCAAGAGCGCTTTCATGACTACTCACATTATCCAAGGGGACACTAGTTCTTTCATAATGTGAGGTAGTCCACAAAAGCTACTAAGGCCTATCTATTCTTTCAGAGTGAAGGTTATTTTACTGATATATATATAATATATATATATATATATATATATATATATATATATATATATATATATATATATATATATATATATATATATATATATATATATATATATAACATATATATATCCACTCATATATATATATATATATATATATATATATATATATATTACGAGTATATAATAGATATATATATACATTACAGTTTTTTATTGATTTAATTTGCCTATATTCCTTACTAACATACATATTGAATTAATATATCCTACTAACTCATATATATATATATATATATATATATATATATATATATATATATATATATATATATATATATATATATATATATATATATATATCTATATATACTCTCTTTCTCTATATATATATATATATATGCACTAAAAAATTATTTTTCTAATTGTAAGAAATACTCAAGAACCACGATGAGAATCGTGCAGGATAATGAGCTGTGTGGAATGATAATATTTAGTGAGTTTCAGTGTGGAATGATAATATTTAGTGAGTTTCAGTGTGGAATGATAATATTTAGTGAGTTTCAGTGTGGAATGATAATATTAAGTGATTTCTAGTGTGTAATGAGGATACTTAGTGATTCCCTTGTGAATATTATGAAGTGTTTGTGTACGAGAAAGTGT
>NC_091292.1:8472983-8475483 GCF_038502225.1 Cherax quadricarinatus
GCGGCCATGTTTGTATGAGGCCCCACGGACCTAACAATATTTTGATACTTTTTCTTCACAAATGTGACTTTCACACACCTTTATTATTATGAATTTGGCTTTATATGCTACCAAAATACGAACTATTATTATTATTATTATTATTATTATTTATTTTTTTTTTATTATCACGCTGGCCGATTCCCACCAAGGCAGCGTGGCCCGAAAAAGAAAAACTTTCACCATCATTCACTCCATCACTGTCTTGCCAGAAGGGTGCTTTACACTACAGTTTTTAAACTGCAACATTAACACCCCTCCTTCAGAGTGCAGGCACTGTACTTCCCATCTCCAGGACTCAAGTCCGGCCTGCCGGTTTCCCTGAACCCCTTCATAAATGTTACTTCGCTCACACTCCAACAGCACGTCAAGTATTAAAAACCATTTGTCTCCATTCACTCCTATCAAACACGCTCACGCATGCCTGCTGGAAGTCCAAGCCCCTCGCACACAAAACCTCCTTTACCCCCTCCCTCCAACCTTTCCTAGGCCGACCCCTACCCCGCCTTCCTTCCACTACAGACTGATACACTCTTGAAGTCACTCTGTTTCGCTCCATTCTCTCTACATGTCCGAACCACCTCAACAACCCTTCCTCAGCCCTCTGGACAACAGTTTTGGTAATCCCGCACCTCCTCCTAACTTCCAAACTACGAATTCTCTGCATTATATTCACACCACACATTGCCCTCAGACATGACATCTCCACTGCCTTCAGCCTTCTCCTCGCTGCAACATTCATCACCCATGCTTCACACCCATATAAGAGCGTTGGTAAAACTATACTCTCATACATTTCCCTCTTTGCCTCCAAGGACAAAGTTCTTTGTCTCCACAGACTCCTAAGTGCACCACTCACCCTTTTCCCCTCATCAATTCTATGATTCACCTCATCTTTCATAGACCCATCCGCTGACACGTCCACTCCCAAATATCTGAATACATTCACCTCCTCCATACTCTCTTCCTCCAGTCTGATATCCAATCTTTCATCACCTAATATTTTTGTTATCCTCATAACCTTACTCTTTCCTGTATTCACTTTTAATTTTCTTCTTTTGCACACCCTACCAAATTCATCCACCAATCTCTGCAACTTCTCTTCAGAATCTCCCAAGAGCACAGTGTCATCAGCAAAGAGCAACTGTGACAACTCCCACTTTATGTGTGATTCTTTATCTTTTAACTCCACGCCTCTTGCCAAGACCCTCGCATTTACTTCTCTTACAACCCCATCTATAAATATATTAAACAACCACGGTGACATCACACATCCTTGTCTAAGGCCTACTTTTACTGGGAAATAATTTCCCTCTTTCCTACATACTCTAACTTGAGCCTCACTATCCTCGTAAAAACTCTTCACTGCTTTCAGTAACCTACCTCCTACACCATACACCTGCAACATCTGCCACATTGCCCCCCTATCCACCCTGTCATACGCCTTTTCCAAATCCATAAATGCCACAAAGACCTCTTTAGCCTTATCTAAATACTGTTCACTTATATGTTTCACTGTAAACACCTGGTCCACACACACCCTACCTTTCCTAAAGCCTCCTTGTTCATCTGCTATCCTATTCTCCGTCTCACTCTTAATTCTTTCAATAATAACTCTACCATACACTTTACCAGGTATACTCAACAGACTTATCCCCCTATAATTTTTGCACTCTCTTTTATCCCCTTTGCCTTTATACAAAGGAACTATGCATGCTCTCTGCCAATCCCTAGGTACCTTACCCTCTTCCATACATTTATTAAATAATTGCACCAACCACTATTATTATTATTATTATTATAAAAACTTTAAGAGTATCATAATAATTTTCATTTTCAATACCATTTTGGAGTTTTCCTGTCTTTGTCATACCTGGAGTTTACCTGGAGAGAGTTTCGGGGGTCAACGCCCCCGCGGCCCGGTCTGTGACCAGGCCTCCTGGTGGATCAGCGCCTGATCAACCAGGCTGTTGCTGCTGGCTGCACGCAAACCAACGTACGAGCCACAGCAGACACCAGAGTAGACCTTTATAATAATAATAATAATAATAATAATAATAATAATAATAATAATAATAATAATAATAATAATAATAATAATAATAATAATAATAATTATTATTATTATTATTATTATTATAATTATTATTATTATTATTATTATTATTATTATTATTATTATTATTATTATTATTATTATTTTTATTATTATTATTATTAATTATAATAATTATAATATAGAACTTGAACAGACCTACATGACATCACTGATACGCTAGGTACCTACTTACTGCTAAATGAACAAGGATAACAGGTCTACCTAGAGCGAAACGTTTTCTGTTCTGTTTCATTATATTATATAACAAAAGTTCAGGCTGAACAAAGTACCTTTCAGGTAAACTCCTTCCTTAGAGAAGACTTTAAGTAAGTAAGTAGGTTCTGAATATTACTCAGTCATTGC
>NC_091292.1:8477983-8480483 GCF_038502225.1 Cherax quadricarinatus
AGAGAGAGAGAGAGAGAGAGAGAGAGAGAGAGAGAGAGAGAGAGAAATAACAAAAGGAGAGAGAATGGCAAGTAGTGTTGGAGGCTCAATCCTCCGTCTACTATTAGACAGACAGGCTGTTCTGGGAGCCAGGTTCTTCCACCACCGCCGCCAGAGCACGCAGACTTAATAACAGTCATCCAACTACGTATATTTCTGTACGCTAGAGGGGTTGTCACAGACCACACTGACTAAGAAAGGCAAGTCATCTCGGTGAAGCCGATGGTAATCTGTCCAGTGAATCAAAATATGACTATTATTGCTACTGCGGGGTCTGGTACACCTGAAGTATACCTGGAGGGTGTTCCGGGGGGTCAACACCCCGCGGCCTGGTCCATGACCAGGCCTCCCGGCGGATCAGGGACTGATCAACCAAGCTGTTACTGCTGGCCTCACGCAAACCCACTTACGAACCACAGCTCGGCTGGTCAGGTACTGACTGACTTTAAATCCTGTCCAGCTCCCTCCTGAAGACAGCCAGGGCTCTATTGGTAATCCCTCTTATGCATGCTGGGAGGCGGTTGAGCAGTCTTGAGCCCACTGATTCTTACTGTGTTCTCTCTTAGCGTACTTACAAAGCTACTGCTTTTCAGTAGTGAAAGCACTGGTTCCCACCACTTTTACAAAGTCACACGACTTACTAAATAATCCAAGTCAGACCTAAACGTAGTAGCAAGCTTTATTCTGTCCTACATACGGGTTATTTAAGCATTTTTCCATTCACGGTATTATGCCTGTATGTTCTTCAAGGTCTGTACTGTAATAAACTCCTGCTTCAACACTCTCAACTAATTTGCTAGACAGTGAACTGAAATGTTCTTGCAATTAACTCTACATCCCATTAAAACATTCTGCACATTTAAATATAACTATTTAACAAACCAGTATATATGTAATAAAAAATAAATTTGTATTTAACAAATCAATATGTGCGTAATAAAATTTTTACAAAATTTTTGCGTAATTCTTGAAAAATATTGGTACACACTTACACAAAACTGTTTTAGATGATCCTATAAATTGAATATAAACTAAAAAAAAAAAAATCTTAAAATTTAGTGATTTTTTTTTTCATAAAAACGAGTGTGAGTCATTAAAATTCATTGAAGAGATCCTTGAAGGAGATAATGCAAAAATCTCTAAGAGGTTTCTTGGAAAACCTTTAAATAAGCTGCGGCAACCATCGGAGATGTCTTCATAAATCTTTGGAAATTGGCTTCACGACCCGACATACGGTAGTGAAGGGGCAACGGTTCATTACCAGCTTGTGTGGTGATGGTGATGGTGGTGGTGGTGGTGGTGGTGGTAGTGGTGGTGGTGGTGGTGGTGGTGGTGGTGGTGGTGGCAGAGATGGTGGTAGTTGTGGTATAAACATAGACGGAGGAGTCAGTGTTGGAAGAGGGTGGGCAGTCAGAGTATATATTGGAGAACTTAACTGCTCCGGCTGCACCAATAACCAGAAGACATTACACGGATCACTGAAAGGAGTAATCACCGTGTATGGAGCAGAGGGCAGAAACAGGAGAGGGGAGTGGAGGGATGAGAAGAGGAAGGAGGGGAAGCTGTGTACAGAAGAGGAGAACGGGGGGGGGAGGGGTAGGGAGGATATGCTGTATAGAAAAAGACAGAATTTGCGTAGAGAATAGTAAGAATGGATGCTGAGTAGAGAGAGAGGTAAAATCTGGCTGCGTTTCCTGACCCAACATCGATCGACTGAGTTTGTTGAACACTGCAATACATACTTCTGAAGCTTTGTCTGCGGCAGCATTTACCAGGTTGGGTCTTTTGGTTGCTTTAACTATCATGGTCTGACATGCTTTAATGTTTATATATTACACGTGGGTCATTAAGGTTACAGTTCTTCACACAAATATCAACAACACTAAATCCTAAAACGGGGATTAACGTAAATTTTCGTCATACATCCGCTAATTGGTGTATATTATCTGTCTGTCAGTCCGTGTGTGTGTGTGTGTGTGTGTGTGTGTGTGTGTGTGTGTGTGTGTGTGTGTGTGTGTGTGTGTGTGTGTGTGTGTGTGTGTGTCTGTCTGTCTGTCTGTCTGTCTGTCTGTCTGTCTGTCTGTCTGTCTGTCTGTCTGTCTCTCTCTCTCTCTCTCTCTCTCTCTCTCTCTCTCTCTCTCTCTCTCTCTCTCTCTCTCTCTCTCTCTCTCTCTCTCTCTCTCTCTCTCTCTCTCTCTCTCTCTCTTTCTCTCTGTCTGTCTCTCTCTCTCTCTCCCCAAGAATATGATTAAGTTAAATGTCCTACGCCAGCTGATAATGACCAAAGTTGATCCAGAAAAATGCTCTCTCAAAACTTTACTCTCAAACTGAAACAATCGTCCTCACCTAAGTTTTGCAGTTTATCTGCCTTTTTTTCGTTCACATTATTTTCATCACTGACACCGATGCTGTTGTTGCCTGCTTTTGAGAAATAATTAAAAGAATAACAACCGGTGAAGAA
>NC_091292.1:8482983-8537983 GCF_038502225.1 Cherax quadricarinatus
GAAGAATTGGGAGGCACAAGTCGAAACTGCAGTAGCCAGTGTAAAGGTCCTAGAATTTGAGGTAAACAGGCTGAAGCAAGTCTCAGGGGTAGTGACCAGAGAAGACACACCATACGATGATGAGAGGCTGAACAGGAAGGAAGGAGATATGAATTATGCTAAAGTCATATCAGCCTGCAAAGAAGGGCCAGGGAGTGGAAGGGAAGAGCAGATGGGTGCAGATGGAGAGGGAGATAGGTCGAATGCTGAGGCACAACCATGCTACCAAGAGCCACTGGAAAAATCAAGGGAGAAAATGACCACATACAGACAGGAACCAGAATCACAGAGGGAGAGGCAATGGGAGGAGGAAAGGGCAAAATCAATGATTATCCATGGACTTCGGGAGAGAGAGGAAAGGACACACACTGAAAGACGGCAGGAAGAAAGAAAGGAGATTGAGAAAATCATCACGGAAATAGGGGGAGAAGACATGGATGAGATTGTAAATTTTCAGAGAATAGGGGGGTACTTGAAGGGGAGAAACCGACTGATCAAGCTGATTCTCAGGACAGAAACAGTGCGGAACAGGATCCTCCAAGAGAAACCACGGTTGAAAAGTTCGGAAGAGTACAAGGTGTTCCTAGACAGAGACAGAACACAAACAGAGAGAAAGCAGCTGAGGGAGAGGACAAAAAAACGAAAGGAGCTAGGAAAGGAGACAAGGATGGAACCAGCAGAGGTCAGTCAGAGCAGAACAGAGCAGCAAGGGCAAGCACACACACAACTATCCTCAGAACCCCCAACCTATCATACCATCCCAACACACAATACAATCCAAACCCACAGCTTCCACCCAACCCCCAACCATAGAATCCCACAGTATGCTACCAGGTCTCCCACCTCCACAGGCCCTCCAAACCACAGTGTTGGAAAGGAAACTGAAGGTATGGTACACAAATGCTGATGGAATAACAAACAAGTGGGAGGAGTGGCACGAAAGAGTCAAAGAGGCATCACCAGACATCATAGCGATCACAGAAACCAAGCTTACAGGTATGATAACAGATGCCATCTTTCCAGCGGGATACCAGATCCTGAGAAAAGACAGAAGGAACAGGGGGGGGGTGGAGGAGTGGCATTGCTGATCAAACACTGATGGAATTTTGATGAGCTGGAGAGAGGAGACAGCGGAGAAGAAAGTGATTACATAGCAGGAACGCTTCACTCTGGTGGTCCCAAGGTGATAATTGCAGTGATGTATAACCCACCACAGAACAGCAGGAGGCCAAAGCAAGAGTATGACGAGAGCAATAGAGCGATGGTTGACACACTGGCTGCAGTGGCCAGAAGAGCTCATGCATGCAGGGCAAAACTCCTGATCATGGGCGACTTTAACCACAAGGAGATCGAATGGGAGAACTTGGAGCCACATGGGGGCCAAGATACATGGAGGGCTAAGATGATGGAGGTGGTACTGGAAAACTTCATGTACCAACACGTATGGGACACTAAAAGAGAGAGAGGAGAGGATGAACCAGCAAGACTGGACTTAGTATTCACCTTGAGTAGTGCAGATATTGAGGACATCATATATGAAAGACCCCTTGGGGCCAGCGATCATGTGGTTTTGAGCTCGAATACACAGTAGAGCTACAAGTGGAGGGGGAAGCAGGAAGGCCAGGACAAATAAAACCAAACTACAGGAAAGGGGACTACACAGGAATGAGGAACTTCCTGAATGAGGTTCAGTGGGACAGAGAACTGGCAGGGAAGCCAGTTAATGAGATGATGGAATATGTAGCAACAATGTGCAAGGAGGCTGAGGAGAGGTTTGTACCCAATGGTAACAGGAATAATGAAAAAGCCAGGATGAGCCCATGGTTCACCCAAAGATGCAAGGAGGCAAAAACCAAGTGTGCTAGGGAATGGAAGAAATATAGAAGGCAAAGGACCCAGGAGAATAAGGAGAGCAGTCGTAGAGCCAGAAACGAATATGCACAGATAAGAAGGGAGGCCCAACGTCAATATGAATACGACATAGCAGCAAAAGCCAAATCTGACCCGAAGCTGTCATACAGCCACATCAGGAAGAAAACAACCGTTAAGAACCAGGTAATCAGGCTAAGGATGGAAGGAGGAGAGACAACAAGAAATGACCGTGAAGTATGTGAGGAACTCAACAAGAGATTCAAAGAAGTGTTCACAGAGGAGACAGAAGGGGCTCCAGAAAGACGGAGAGGTGGGGGTACACCACCATGTGCTGGACACAGTACACACAACCGAGGAAGAAGTGAAGAGGCTTCTGAGTGAGCTAGATACCTCAAAGGCAATGGGGCCAGATAACATCTCTCCATGGGTCCTGAGAGAGGGAGCAGAGGCGCTATGTGTACCCCTAACAACAATATTCAATACATCTATCGAAACAGGGAGATTGCCTGAGGCATGGAAGACAGCAAATGTGGTCCCAATCTTTAAAAAAGGAGACAGACATGAAGCACTAAACTACAGACCAGTGTCACTGACATGTATAGCATGCAAAATCATGGAAAAGATTGTCAGGAGAAGAATGGTGGAACATCTAGAAAGGAATGATCTCATCACCAGCAGCCAACATGGTTTCAGAGATGGGAAATCCTGTGTCACAAACCTACTGGAGTTCTATGACATGGTGACAGCAGTAAGACAAGAGAGAGAGGGGTGGGTGGATTGCATTTTCTTGGACTGCAAGAAGGCTTTTGACACAGTACCACACAAGAGATTAGTGCAAAAACTGGAGGACCAAGCAGGGATAACAGGGAAGGCAGTGCAATGGATCAGGGAATACTTGTCAGGAAGACAGCAGCAAGTAATGGTACGTGGCGAGGTGTCAGAGTGGGCACCTGTGACCAGCGGGGTCCCACAGGGGTCAGTCCTAGGACCAGTGCTGTTTCTGGTATTTGTGAACGACATGACGGAAGGAATAAACTCCGAGGTGTCCCTGTTTGCAGATGACGTGAAGTTGATGAGAAGAATTCATTCGATCGAAGACCAGGCAGAACTACAAAGGGATCTGGACAGGCTGCAGACCTGGTCCAGCAACTGGCTCCTGGAGTTCAATCCCACCAAGTGCAAAGTCATGAGGATTGGGGAAGGGCAAAGAAGACCGCAGACGGAGTACAGTCTAGGGGGCCAGAGACTACAAACATCACTCAAGGAAAAAGATCTTGGGGTGAGTATAACACCAGGCACATCTCCTGAAGCGCACATCAACCAAATAACTGCTGCAGCATATGGGCGCCTAGCAAACCTCAGAACAACATTCCGACATCTTAATAAGGAATCGTTCAGGACCCTGTACACCGTGTACGTTAGGCCCATATTAGAGTATGCGGCACCAGTTTGGAACCCACACCTAGCCAAGCATGTAAAGAAACTAGAGAAAGTGCAAAAGTTTGCAACAAGACTAGTTCCAGAGTTAAGAGGTATGTCCTATGAGGAGAGGTTAAGGGAAATCAACCTGACGACACTGGAGGACAGGAGAGATAGGGGAAACATGATAACGACTTACAAAATACTGAGAGGAATTGACAAGGTGGACAAAGACAGGATGTTCCATAGACTGGACACAGCAACACGGGGACACAGTTGGAAGCTGAAGACACAGATGAATCAAAGGGATGTTAGGAAGTATTTCTTCAGCCACAGAGTAGTCAGGAAGTGGAATAGTTTGGGAAGCGATGTAGTGGAGGCAGGATCCATACATAGGCTTTAAGCAGAGGTACGATAAAGCTCATGGTTCAGGGAGAGTGACCTAGTAGCGACCAGTGAAGAGGCGGGGCCAGGAGCTTGGACTCGACCCCTGCAACCTCAACTAGGTGAGTACAACTAGGTGAGTACACACACACTCACACACACACACACACACACACACACACACACACACACACACACACACACACACACACACACACACACACACACACACATACACACACAAGCAGGAAGAAGCGGTCAGCCACACACGTGATGACCACATTAGTGTCCGGAAATACTGAGATAATGCTGGGACGCGAGCCGGAATGTTCACTCTCCTTGTACACCGCAGGCGGCGTGAAACTTGAGGGAGAACCTGAATCCTGAGTCGGCGGTTTCATTCTGTCGGAGAACCTGAACCCTGAGTCGGTGGTTTCATTCTGTCGGAGAACCTGACCCTTGAGTCGGTGGTTTCATTCTGTCGGAGAACCTGAACCCTGAGTCGGTGGTTTCATTCTGCCGGAGAACCTGCCCCCTGAGTCGGTGGTTTCATTCTGTCGGAGAACCTGACCCCTGAGTCGGTGGTTTCATTCTGTCGGAGAACCTGAACCCTTAGTCGGTGGTTTCATTCTGCCGGAGAACCTGACCCCTGAGTCGGTGGTTTCATTCTGCCGGAGAACCTGCCCCCTGAGTCGGTGGTTTCATTCTGTCGGAGAACCTGACCCCTGAGTCGGTGGTTTCATTCTGTCGGAGAACCTGAACCCTTAGTCGGTGGTTTCATTCTGCCGGAGAACCTGACCCCTGAGTCGGTGGTTTCATTCTGCCGGAGAACCTGAACCCTGAGTCGGTGGTTTCATTCTGTCGGAGAACCTGAACCCTGAGTCGGTGGTTTCATTCTGCCGGAGAACCTGACCCCTGAGTCGGTGGTTTCATTCTGCCGGAGAACCTGAGCCCTGAGTCGGTGCTTTCATTCTGTCGGAGAACCTGAACCCTGAGTCGGTGGTTTCATTCTGTCGGAGAACCTGAACCCTGAGTCGGTGGTTTTATTCTTCTCATTAACTTCACTATCAAAAAAATATATCGCTGTGTTTATCATCGTTATCACTATATCATCATTATTATTATCTTTATCATTATCGCTATCTTTATTATTGTTATCGCTATCTTTATCGTCGTTATTGCTCTCTTTATCATAATTATCACTATCTTCACCGTCGTTGTCACTATATTTATCATTATCTCTATCTTTAACAACATTATCACTATCTTTATCGTCGCTATCACTATCATCATCACCACTGTCACTTGCTTCAGCCCCCTTATCGCTATTCTTATCCTCATTATAAGTCTCCTTATCGTCACTAGCACTAGCAGGATTGCAAATCACCTGGATTCCCAAAATCTGCACAATCCAGGGCAACATGGGTTCAGGGCAGGTCGCTCCTGCCTCTCACAACTACTGGATCACTATGACATGGCCTTGGATGCACTGGAAGAAAATCAGAATGCAGATGTAATATACACAGACTTTGCAAAAGCATTTGACAAATGCGATCATGGCGTAATAGCCCATAAAATACGTGCTAAAGGAATAACTGGGAAAGTGGGGAGATGGATCTTCAACTTCCTAACAAATCGAACACAAAGAGTAGTGGTCAACAGAGTTAAATCGGAGGCTGCCATAGTGAAGAGCTCTGTTCCACAAGGCACAAAACTCGCCCCCATCTTATTCCTTATCCTCATATCAGACATAAACAGAGATATACACCACAGCACCGTATCATCCTTTGCGGATGATACTAGGATCTGCATGAGGCTGTCATCTGCTGAGGACGCGGTTAATCTCCAAGAAGATATAAACAAAGTTTTCCAATGGGCAACGGTAAACAATATGATGTTCAATGAGGACAAATTCCAACTACTCCGTTATGGAAAACTGGAGGAGATAATAACTAGAACAGAGTATACTACTGACTCCGGCCATACAATAGAGCGGAAAAATAATGTAAGGGACCTGGGAGTAGTAATGTCTGAGGATCTCACTTTCAAGGATCACAACAGTGCCACGATCGCACGTGCAAAGAAAATGATAGGATGGATAATGAGAACGTTCAAAACGAGAGATGCCAAGCCAATGATGATCCTTTTCAAATCACTTGTTCTCTCTAGGCTGGAATACTGCTGTACATTAACATCTCCATTCAAAGCAGGTGAAATCGCAGATCTAGAGAGTGTACAGAGATCCTTTACTGCACGTATAAGTTCTGTCAAGCACCTTAACTACTGGGAACGCTTGGAAGCACTTGACTTGTACTCGTTGGAACGCAGGAGGGAGAGATATATCATAATCTACACTTGGAAAATCTTGGAAGGAATGGTCCCAAATCTGCACACAGAAATCACTCCCTACGAAAGTAAAAGACTGGGCAGGCGATGCAAAATGCCCCCAATAAAAAGTAGGGGCGCCATTGGTACACTAAGGGAAAACACCATAAGTGTCCGGGGCCCAAAACTGTTTAACAGCCTCCCATCAAGCATTAGGGGAATTGCCAATAAACCCCTGGCTGCCTTCAAGAGAGAGCTGGACAGATACCTAAAGTCAGTGCCTGATCAGCCGGGCTGTGGCTCGTACGTTGGACTGCGTGCGGCCAGCAGTAACAGCCTAGTTGATCAGGCCCTGATCCATCGGGAGGCCTGGTCATGGACCGGGCCGCGGGGGCGTTGATCCCCGGAATAACCTCCAGGTAACCAGGCCGGCGTGGTGGTGGTACAGTAGTCAACGCTCCGGACTGCCAGTTTTAATACCGACTCACCATGGGTTCGAACCCCAGCCATCCTCTGAGTCACATACAACTCTGACGTCGGTGAACTATTTACAGACACGAATTAATTCCGCTTGTCGTATTAATCAGCAAGAACATTATTCAGAACAATTAACCGATTTACTGTTAAATAATTTTTCATTTATTTATGAGTGTTATGGTTAATTTCCTCTCATTAGGTTTTGCAAAAAGGCATTTAAATATTGAATAGAAAATTACATTTTTTTTTTGGGGGGGGGAAGGTTTTTTGAAAAGTACAATTTAGACTTGTTTAATAGTAAGATCCTCGATATGGAATGTGAGTCAAAGAGTAATTAAAACTTGAAAAAATCCTTATTATCAATAAATTAATTACGTCTGGTGTGTTTATGTCCTTGGATTTGTATTGATAAAGCCACTGGAGGGCGAAACGTCTACCAATAAAGATATCCAGATGTTGTACGCGTAAAGAGCAAAAAGGGCACAATATCCTGCCTGGAACAATGTACAAATAATCCGCACATAGGAGAGAGGAGCTTACGACGACGTTTCGGTCCAACTTGGACCATTTGTAACTTTGTAAATGATCCAAGTCGAACCGAAACATCGCCATAAGCTTCTCTCTTCTACGTTCTGGTTATCTATGTGTGTTACACATCTAATTCTTCATCTTGTCAATTTGGGAGTGAAGGCCATTTGTGCCACTCATGTACAAATGGCCTTCACCTCCATGCAAGAAAAAGTTTAAAAGGCTGGACGAATCAAATCAGCTCGACTGGACAATATATTACCTTGAGTCCTGAGAGAAGGAGCGGAAGCACTGTGTGAACTTCTGGCCGAAATCACGAGTCAGTGGAACCAGCGCAGAGGGTGACATTATTTAAATAGGAGAAGCAAGTCAACAGAGAGGTGAGGAAACGTACTTTCAGCTTCAGGGTGGTGATAAAGATGATCTGGGTGAAAAAGCTATGAAGTTAGACTCATTGCATCGATTTAAGGATAAGTATGATGAGGTCCACGATCAGCTAAGAGGCGGGGCCAAGAGCTAAGACTCAACCTTTCCAAACACAAGTGGGTGAGTACAACTTGTTGAGTATAGACTCACTCGCTCTCTCTCTCTCTCACACACACACATACACACACACACACACACACACACACACACACACACACACACACACACACACACACACACACACACACACACACACACACACACACACATACACACACACACACACTCAAAACACACAAAACACAAACGCAAGACTCAGCCTTCCTAAAACAGTGTCATTAGTGTGGCTAGATATGTTGATGAGCTGGATGAAAGACCAAAGGGAGGGAGGGAGGGCGGAAGGAGTCGAAGAGAGGGAAAAAGGGAGGGCGGAAGAAGTCGGATGGAGGGGGGGAGTTCGGGAGGTGTCGGAATGAGGGAGGGAGAGAAGGAGAAGGGGAGATAGAGAGAGGAAGAGAGAAAGATAGATGTAAGAAAGGAGGGAGGGAAAGAGTGATCTGAGAAACAAATGAAGAGAGGGAGGTGTTGAAGGCAGGGATGGAAGGATGAATTGAGAGAGAAGAGAGAAGAAGGAATGGAGAGGAAGACAAACAGAGACATGTCACCTGCCTGACGCTGGCTTAAGACGCACGTAAATACCCCCGTCTTCTAATAGTATGCTCATTTTTCCACTATAATCAACCTTGTCCATAATTACTATCGCATTTACATTGTCTGTTTCGTAAGATGAAGTCCAGGATCTTTCCCTAATTCATGGCATAACTTAACAAATCTTGGATGACAATTGTGTTGTAGAGGTTTGAGCAAAGCTCAGATATCTACAACACAATTGTAGCATGTTATTAGAAGACAGGGGAACTTACGTGCCCCTCAACAACCTCTGTGTAACTAGGGAGATAAATGGTATAAAATGCCAACAAGACGTCAAACTAAACACAAATGCAATGTAATGCGATCCCTTATTGACAACGTTTCGCCCACACAGTGGGCTTTATAAAGTCAAGCTGATGAATTAAAAACATATGAAACATCTGGGTATCTTCAATTTGTAGACGTATCGCCATCAAGTGACTTCATCAGTAAAATACAAGGACAAAACGTGAAGATAGTGGAAATATATAGAAAAGAGGAGGTAGTCAGTCCCTCAGCCTAGGAACAGGCGATGACCACCTTAGTCTTGAAGAATCTTACCAGTATTGTTATACCATTTATTTCGAAAAAAAAAAAACATTCCTCTGAACGAATCGACTTGGATTTCTTACTCATTTCTGCACATTGCAAGCACCTGATGTTGTGTTGATTGTAACACGAAAGTACTAGAGCTATCATTCGACTCCCTGTGTGGTTGTTTCGCATCGTCTTTCGCTTTTTCGCGATTTTTTGCATATAGTATATCTCTTCCGCATTGTTTCCGTTTCTATCTTTGTCTGTTCTCCTCCTCTGTTACCATTCCTGAAACTTTCTCATTGTCTGCAGTCCTGTTTTCGTTTATCCTCCTTTTCTGAAATCTTCTCTTTGCCAATCTTCCTCCTCTTCCTCCATCTTGTCTGCAATCCTGCCTTTGTTTATCCTACTCCTTCTTCTCTTCCTTGTCTGCAATCCTGCTTTTTTTTATCCTACTCCTTCTCCTCCACCTTGTCTGCAATCCTGCCTTTGTTTATCCTACTCCTTCTCTTCCTCGTCTGCAATCCTACTTTTGTTTATCCTACTCCTTCTCATCCACTTTGTCTGCAATCCTGCCTTTGTTTATCCTACTCCTCCTCTTCCTTATCTGCAATCCTGCCTTTGTCAATCTTCCTCTTCCTCCTCATTTCATACATCCTATCTTTGCCAATCTTCCTCGTCCTTGTCTGCAGTCCTCTCTTCGTCAATCCTTCTCGTTTTCTGTTTCCAGTCCGATCTTTTTCGACAAATTATAATGGTTTCGAAAAACGTTTTTATTTGACACTGTTTCTTCCATGTCTTTGTCCGTCGAATCATCTGTATTCCCTGTTTTCTTCTCTGTCTTTCGCTGTACTTGCAAACCTCCCTCTGACACAGCCACATCAACATTTTCTTGTATTTATATAAACAACGGCATATGCACTCTGATATATGCATATTTGTCGGTATATATATACATACACCCAGCAGTGCGTATCTTCTGGTGTATATGCAGACAGAGATGCGTAGATGCGTATATCGTCCATTGTATAGACAGGGACTATCGTGCATCTCTCAGTGTGTATTCAGTGGGAGGTGCGGGTCAAGAGCTTACAATAGCTTGTTTTACTTAACAACAGCGATAATAGTGTACAGTAGCGTTAATAACTCACGTAAGGTTACAGTAGCTAACAATAGCTTACGGTAGCTTCCAAAAAGCTCACAGTACTTTACAATAGCTCATAAGAGCTCACACTATATTAGCTTGGAACAGTTCAAATATATAGCTTACGAAAGCTTGCAAAAGCTCAAAATACCTTGCAATAGCTTTCAACAGGTTCACAGTGCCTAGTAATAGCTGGCAATAGATCCCAATACCTTACAACAGCTCTCAATAACTCACAATACCTCATACCTCATACCTCACTATAGCTTTCACTAGATTCCACGTCTCTCTCTCTCTCTCTCTCTCTCTCTCTCTCTCTATCTATCTTTCTTTTTATATTCTTCCTCTTCCTACTTTCTCTATCTCATTACCTTGATAGACAATGGCAAAAGCCGACACGTGGGAATAATGACGACGTTTCGCCCATCGCTCACAAGAGCTCACAATGCCTTGCAATAACTCACAATAGTCCACAATAACTCACAATAGCTTATAGTGCTGAGGAGAACTCTCTGTATAATGTATATTGGATAAATATTACAGAAAGAGGCGTTCCTAGGAGCGCCAATGGCAAACGCCACAATGCCAGACGGCAGTAGAGGCAGGCAGGACCTGGGTCTTAGAGAGAGCTGTCTGGGTTACCTTGCCTGGCGCACCACGATAACACACGACTTACGTCTCGACGTTGCTGCTCCTTCAGGTATTACCGACAACAAATGCGACAACGGAAAGACTTCCCCCCGTAACTCTCTGTTGTCGTAGTGAAGCCGGGATGAAGTGTCGGAGAGGTTGGGGATGCTGGCTAAGGGGAGGAATGAAAGAGAAAGAGAGAAATGGGAGTATGGGGAGGAGGAGGAGAATAAGACACAGAAGGAAAAAAACGGAGTGGAAAGGTAAGAATGAAGGGAATGGAAGTGTTGGAGGAAGGAAGGAAGAACGTTAAGGAAGAAAATGAAAGAGGGAAAGGAAGAAGGTATCTGAACGCCACTATAAACTTTGACACATTCAAAAATGATAATATCCCAATCCCTTAAACATGTTTCTGATACTTATCTTGTCACTGAGTTTTGAACAGATGCGTAGTTATATTACTCCATTAACCTGGATTAGGTTTTTTTTTTTTTTTTAGATTTAACAACAGTTGAAGAAATACTTCTACTTGTAAAGAAAAACTTTTTTAACGAGAAAAAATATGAAGAAAAAATAAAGTGAGCATGAATGAGAAAGGAGAAAAATTAATTTTTTAAAGAAGAATTTGACAAAAAAACCCAGACGTTTTCGAAATTAATTAAAAAAAGTAGGGTGAATAGACTATATATATATATAATAAATCACAATAAAAAGCGTGATGGCAAGTATGAAAAATACCACAAACTGGCAAATCTCTCGAGACCAGAATTAAACGACATAAACCTGCAATAAATATGAACAAGAATCCAGTGTTTTGGTCATTCATGTAACAATACAGACTGGCCTAAAGATAGAGAATTTTCTTCCCTGTAATTCTACAGTTGAACGAAATATTATGGAATCATTTCTTATCAATCATGACGCATAACATATTTCAAATATGTGTCCTGGAATGTACAAGCTTGACAGTTTTGTAGTCCAGAATATTGTCCATAATACAGAGGGTGTTCTTTGTCAGGCAGACAGTTCAACATGGTGTTGGACAAATGTATGCATGGGTTAGGTTTGTGCGGGATCTGTTCGTGCGAGGTGCTGTCACCTTTTTTGAGTGAGGTGTCACCTCAGGGTTTAACATATAAAATGTGCTCTTCTTGCCTCATCTTTCTATTCCTCTGACGATGTATGTGTAAGTACATGAAAGCGCTCGGGTTTCATTTCCAATTTGACTGTGGTATTTTTTTCACAGACAGGCGATTTTAACAATTGGGATGGAAATCTTCATTTCCATCCCCATTGTTTTTAGTTAATTGTGCACCTAATACCCGTCCGGTGGACGGTAACGGAAGAGTATATGGAAGCGAGAAAAGGAAATGTACGACTCTTGATGGAACATAATCGGATGATGACGAAAGGAAATGAAGAGGTGACGTCGTTACATGATATATCTTCCAGCTCAGGTTTCACAGTGAAGAGTGATGTTAACTTGTTGTGGTCAGTGTCTGCGCTAGACACTAGAGAACCTCAAGGAGCAGTGCAACAAGTACAGTACGTATTTCAAGGCTCTGAGTGGCTGAGAGGAACAAGTACAGTACTTCAAGGCTTTGAGTGGGTGAGAATAAAGAGTACAATGCTTCAAGGATCTGAGTGGTTGAGTAATACGGTGAGTACCTCAAAAATATGAATGGTTGAATAACAAGTATCTGAAGGATCTGACTGACCAAGAGTAACAAGTAACGGTGCACATACCACTGACATAACTGACACGAAAAGAACTGAGGATTGTTTATCATCAACCCAAACTGACTCAGTTATCCCTTAATATTACCAGCACCATCAATGACTTAATCCCCGAGGTAGGAATTAAAATAATCTCAAAGCAACAATATAATTAGGCAACAGTAATGACCATGTGAAACTTAGGGATCAACAAATGTAATGATCTTATAAAGCTTGGGGAACAGCAAGTAATGACCTTGTAAAACTTAGAATTAGAATTAGAAGACTGCAAGAAATCATCTTTCAGAGTTATAAGTGCTACTGCAGTGCCACTTTCTGTTCCATTGTTAGGCGAATAAAATATTTCTTCCCCTAGCAAAAGTAATTCTTTTAGATGAGGCAAGTTTTAATTATTAGGTTCCTTTGTGAATGGTATATCAGGACGCCGATATACCACAGTTTTTGTTTATATAGTGCTTGTTAGTATAGTGTTTGTTAGTACAGTGTTTGTTAGTATAGTGTTTGTTAGTAAAGTGTTTGTTAATACAGTGTTTGTTATTTTATGAGAAGAGCTATCGTTGTGAGAATTATTCAGTGTATAGAGGGGCGGAGGGGCGATCTTCTGTTCGCTAATCACGAGGCAGAAACTCTAGCCGTTGATAATGGTGGCGGTGATGAGTGTTAGTAGTGACGGTGGTAGTGGTGACTGGTGGCGGTGGTGGTGATGAGTGGTAGTAGTGATGGTGGTGGCGATGGTGAGAGATAGTGGTAATGATAGTAATGATAGTGGTAGTAATGAGTGTTAGTAGTGATGGTGGTAGTGGTGACTGGTGGCGGTGGTGGTGATGATTGGTAGTAGTGATGGTGGTGGCGATGGTGAGAGATAGTGGTGATAGATAGGTATTCCTTATTTTCAGCAAAATTCACACGAAAAAACTAATTTCAAATCAGGATGTTTTGTGATAAGACTGACAGTTTACCAGACACTAGGTACGCCTGCGAGTCGCAAGACTGACTGACAGCCCTAGTGAATACTTCACGAACGAGACTTCAGACTTTGTTAACATCACCAATACTTCCCAAATGACCCTTGATCCTAGGCGAAAAAGCGTCCTGACCTCTCTCTCTCTCTCTCTCTCTCTCTCTCTCTCTCTCTCTCACACACACACACACACTATCTCTAAATATTTTGCTACAATTATTTCATATTTTTCTTCCATCTGTGGGCTCCTGTGGATATTTCCATACCCTTTTCTAGCCATTTCTATGAGTTTTTTTTCAAACCGATGGTCACTGAAGAGAGCGTGTGTGTGTGTGTGTACTCACCTAGTTGTACTCACCTAGTTGAGGTTGCAGGGGTCGAGTCCAAGCTCCTGACCCCGCCTCTTCACTGTGTGTGTGTGTGTGTGTGTGTGTGTGTGTGTGTGTGTGTGTGTGTGTGTGTGTGTTAGACTAAGACGCAAATCACTGTGTTAATCGCAATGTGTTTCTCTCCTTGCCGAACTCCTGACCATAGCGTGGCCCGTGGTCCCCCAGCCCCTCCAAATGAGTCTCCTAGACACTGTCAGTGCCAGTGCCAGGCTTCGACACGTGGTACTGGTGCGTGTGACGAGGGGCGCTGCCAGAGTGCCACCTGCTTCCCTTTGTTGTCGTGAGAGCTCAGAGGGGGTGAAGCGGTGTACCTAAGTACCAGGTAGTGAGACAGTGTACCTAAGTACCAGGTAATGAGGCAGTGTACCGAAGTAACAGAGAGTGAGGCAACGTACCTTAGTACCAGGGAGTGAGGTAGTGTACAGATTAACAGGAAGTGAGGCACTGTACCTAAGTACCAGGGGGTGAGGCAGTATGCCTAAGTACCAGGGAGTGAGGCAGTGTATCTAAGTACCAGTGTACCTAAGTATACCTCCTGCTACGTAAGTACCAGGAGGTATACTTAACTTGTGAGGATCACAATATACGGTACTGTATCTATGAAGACGCTCTAAACCCTTGCGGGAATGGTAGGTAATTTGGATTGATTCAGAGAAAGGGTGCCTCCAGTTCCTTGGATCAAAACCCTTCACCATCATTGTGGATGAGACATTAAGCTCAAAACTGAGTCAGTTCCCCTTCCCATCAGTTCCCCTTCCCATCAGTTCCCCTTTCCATCAGTTCCCCTTCCCATCAGTTCCTCTTCCCATCAGTTCCCCTTCCCATCAGTTCCCCTTCCCATCAGTTCCCCTTCCCATCAGTTCCCTTTCCCATCAGTTCCCCTTCCCATCACTTCCAATTTCCCATCACTTCCCCTTCCCATCACTTCCCCTTTCTAACACCTCTCCCTTCCCATCACTTCCCCCCTTCCCATCACTTCCCCCTTTCTATCACCTCTCCCTTCCTATCACCGCCCACTTCCCATCACCTCTCTCTTCCCCCCTCACCTCCCCTCTTTCTCTTCGTGTTGTCTCGTCCTCTTGGACTCTTATCTAAGTGTTCTTCACACCTATTTCTTCTTTATGTTCCGTGACTCACCCTGAGATTGTTCCTCTGCTGCTCTTTCCTCTTCTTTCATATCTCTCTTTTCTTCATCCTTCTCATTCTCCTCACTCTTATCCTTCCCCCTCCCTCCACCTTTTCACTCTCATCCCCCTCCCTTCTCACTTCCATCCCTCTCTCCCTCCATCCCTTCCTCTTTCTCCTCACTCTTCCTTCTCTCCCTTCCCTCTTTCTCTTCACTTTCTCCCTCCTCTCTTTCTCTTCCCTCTCTCCTTCCCCTCTTTCTCTTCACTCTCACCCCTCCCTCCCAAATCATTCATCAGCATCCGTCGGCCAGACATAAGCCGTTGCCAAATGAGTTATTTCCAACACCTCTCTTCTTACACAATCCTCTCTCTCTCTCCCTCCCTCCCTCTCCCTCTCACCTTCATTAGTTCCATCCTTATCTTTCGTTCCTTTTCCGTTCTCCTCATTTTTTTTCCTTACCTCCATCTCATTCCCTTCCTCATGTCATTCTCTCCCTTCCTCCACTTCTATTTTCCACCTGATCCCCGTCTCATCCTCTCCCTCTTCTTCATTCCTTATCGTTCTTGCTCTATAAGTTCCCCATCACATTTTTTTACACTTTCTCCATACTACTAATTCATTTTTCCTCCATTCCATTCGTTCCCTTTCATCCAGTCACACCTTTCGCTTCTGTCATCAACCACTGTCCCCTCTCCATTCGTTCACCCCTTGCTTCCATCCCTCTCTCCCCTATTTCCCTCCCCCCTTTACTCCTCACCTCTCTCTCCGAAGGCACTCAAGAATGGAATGTAAAACCATAACGCGTGTCGGGTCAAGTTGACCTGATCACATTGACCTATGCTGACCTCGAAAGGGAAGTGACATGGCCCCAGCACGGGGTGGTAGAGGGGTGTGTGATGGGGGTATGGTTAAGGGGATAGCGGAGAGGAGATGAGGAGGGTCGGTATTCCGTGTGGTGGAGGCTGGACTGTGGAGTGGGAAAGTGAGGTGGTGTTGTTAGGAAGAGGGCTGTGAGGGGGTCCATGGGAAGGGTGGTGGTCGGCTGGCGTTAAATGTGGGGGAAGGGAATTAGTTAACTGAGTTTAAAACTGATCGACTACAAGAGGACATTAAGGCTAGCAAACCACCGAACGGGTGGGGTTTGAACCCATGGCGAGTGACTCGTACTGCGCCAGGCCAGTGCGTTCACCCCCCCCCCCGACCCGTTCGGTGGTTTGTTTGCCATCGCGTTATTAGGAATTTCGTGATTCATTAAGGCTGCATGCATCCCGTTCACCATCAGTAAAGAATACTTTGATTCTTAATAAATGTATATCTACTGATTACACAAATAACCCTCACATAGAAGAGAGACAAAAGCTTATGGCTAAGTTTCGGTCCGACTTGGACTTCGTAAATGGTCCAAGTCGGATCGAAACGTCGTCGTAAGCTACATAATGAGGAACACACCCTTCCAATAATGGAGTAAGTGAAGTTGTTCTGTTATTTTGGTTTCCTGAAGTAGACAAATATCCTGAGACGTATTTCCCAGTTCATCTTTGCCTTTTCAAGTTAGCGGTGCGCTGAGTTACAGTTTCTGGTGCGGCGGCGCCATGTTTGTTTACACTCTACAACAGTGCGTCTCAGGCCACGTATTTACTCTAGACAAATTGAAATAAAAATGATTCCTAGGACTCTGTACTCTTTTGAATAAGCAGCTCGTGCTTTTAGAAGGGTACGAGAGCAGGTAGCAGGCGTACTTTGAGGACAAGTGAGCGAGTACGTACTTTGAGAAGAGCACGAAAGAAGGTAGTAGACGTATTTCGATAAGGGCACTAGAGCTGAACACGTATTTTTAGGAGCGCACGAGAGCTGAGCACTTTCTTTGAGCAGAGCACAAGAACTGAGCACGTACTCTGAGGAGAGCACGAGAGCTGAACACGTACTGAGTGAATAACTCGGTAGCTTCCTAAACTTTCTTCAGTACCAGGAATTTCTACCTGATAAAATTTAACTCTTTTCCAGAAACGAGGGTACCTTGATGCTTTCGAACACCTTTTTTGATTCCAGGAATTTCAGGTACTTTCTCTCCCCTTCCTCGGATCAAACCCGAGTAGTTCTCCTTTCCCACGTGCTTTATGGCCCTTATAGGATTATTGCTCTTCCATAAAAAAAATTATTGTACAGAAAATAAAAATGCTTATTGAGTCTGCAATGAGGTTGCAAATTACTTGTTGAAAACAGGTGAATAGTGAGGAATGTGACTGTCAGTGCAGGTGTTGACGGATGTATTTGTCAGTGCAGGTGTTGACGGATGTATCTGTCAGTGCAGGTGTTGGGGGATGTGACTGTCAGTGTAGGTTATTATTGACTGACTGGTCTTGGTCGAGACATTCTAGCTGTCAGCGAGGACAGTAATGAGCTGGGGTGAGGTTAATGTATGCTGCTGCTGCTGCTGTTCCTCCTATTGCTGCTGCTCCTCCTATTGCTGCTGCTCCTCCTATTGCTGCTGCTCCTCCTATTGCTGCTGCTCCTCCTATTGCTGCTGCTCCTCCTATTGCTGTTGTTTCTATTGCTACTACTTCTGCTACCCCTACAGCTGTTTCTAGCTTCTGCTTCTTACTCTCTCTATCTCTCTCTTTCTCTCTCAAGATTGGATACCTGGAGTTTACCTGGAGAGAGTTCCGGGGGTCAACGCCCCCGAGACTCGGTCTGAGACCAGGCCTCGTGGTGGATCAGGGTCAGATCAACCAGACTGTTACTGCTGGCCGCACGCAAACTGACGTACGAACCACGGCCCGTCTGGTCAGGTACTGACTTAGGTACCTGTCCAGCGCCTTCTTGAAGACAGCCAGGGGTCTATTGGTAATTCCCCTTACGTATGCTGGGAGGCAGTTGAACAGTCTTGAGCCCCGCACACCCATTGTGTTGTCTCTCAGTGTATTCGTGGCGCCTCTGCTTTTCACTGGGGAAATATTGCATCTCCTGCCGTGCAATTATTATGCATTTCTCTATAACAGTTACACCGTGAGAACAAGAGCTAGCTGCTTCCCGATATATTCATCACACAACGAATATATATAGTATTGAAATCTCTCAGCCAGAGCTGGAAGACTCCAGTAAGGCACCAAGCATTTAACTATTTCTAGTAAGGGTTCAGCAGTTACGGCAGTTTCAAAAGGTTTTTCACTGTAGTAGAGCTGGAGTTACTGTTACTTGGGAATTACCATCTCTAGGGATGACCTCTCCCGTGTAGATAAATGGTTGAAAGAACCTACAAAGTGATAAATTAGACACATGTCTAATTTAACGTTCGGCCACACAGTGGCTTCATCAGTTTAATACGAAGAAGAATGGTGAAGATCAGGATTTTGAGATAATCAGTCCCTCAGCCTGGTGTCGATGTAATTTATCCATCAGTCAAGATTGGATTGATAACATCGACTCCAATTCCTTGGATCCAGAGTCATAGGGTTCAGTGCTGGAGCATTTTTCTCTCAGTGTTGTTGTGCGAGTCTGACCACGACAGAGAGAACAGCTCTGGTCGCCTCTCAAATTGACTTTCTCCAGAGTTTTGTGTGTGGTGTCAAGGGGTACGGGAGTTATTCCTTGAGTAGCTTTAGGTAGATGTCGTTTTGATAAGGACCTGCCTCGTATGGGCCAGTAGGCCTTCTGCAGTGTTCCTACATTCTTATGTTCTTATGTGAGGGGTGTTGGGGATGTGGAGAGGAAGGGAGGAGGTTGTTATAGGGAGGGAGGTGGGAGGGGTGGAAGGGGATGTAGGGATGGGATTTGTTGGGGAAGTGAGTTGATAGGGATTGGGTTCTGGTTGAGAAGGGGGGAATGTGTTGGGAGGGGAAGGAGATAGATAGAAAAGGGTACGGGTAGGGAGAGTGGATGGGGGCGAGTGGGAAATAAGGAATGGGAGGTGGGATTTGGGAGAAGGGGTGAACTGGGAGAAGGTGTTTGAGGAAAGGGGAAGGTGGACTGAGGGATGAAAATGGAATGAAGGGGAGGGGTTGAGAGAGAGAGAGAGAGAGAGAGAGAGAGAGAGAGAGAGAGAGAGAGAGAGAGAGAGAGAGAGAGAGAGAGAGAGAGAGAGAGAGAGAGAGAGAGAGAGAGAGAGAAAATCAGAAGTTTTTAACTTTCTTGAGAGACAATTCATGCAAATGCTGGACACCGAAATAGAAGTTTTATATAAGAGTGTGTGTGTGTGAAAGATAGATAGATAGATAGATAGATAGATAGAGAGAGAGAGAGAGAGAGAGAGAGAGAGAGAGAGAGAGAGAGAGAGAGAGAGAGAGAGAGAGAGAGAGAGTGTGTGTTCAGTGATCTTTTTCTTCGCTCTAGCTGCCTGAGATACGAAGACCAAATTATTCTTGCAAACACTTTTATCTGTTAGAATAGGATAAAATTTTCTTCTGATTTTTAATTTTGATGGTTATCTACCCCAGGATAATATCCCATCTCCCCCCCCCAAAAAAAAAAAAAAAATATCTGGAGCTGTCTGCCTATTTCCAGTGGATGCGACCCAGGATGCGACTCACAACAGTCGACTAACACCCAGGTACCCACTGACTACTAGGTGAACACGGGCAGTAGATGTTAAGGAAACATACCCAACGTTTCAACATTTCCGATCAGAGTCGCAAAAAAGGATGGGGGAAGGAGATGGAACTACAAATGGAACCACGAATTCGTGAGATGGAACCGCGGATTCGTAAACTGGAATCATCATCAGAGTCAAAGCGTTCTCACATTTTTTTTCAAAGACCTCAGTAAGCGTCTCTCTTTTTTCGACGTCTCCTCATTCATTCTTGGACTTTTGTGGGTTAAAACCAAGTCTGTGTTATCCCTCAAGCCTCAGACCTCGCGGGTTCGAATCATCGCTTTCGTCTTGCTCAGTGTCTTCATCTCATCTGCCTTTCTTTCGATAACTGTCTGAACACTCGTATGAAAACTTTTTCTTGCTAAAAAATTTACATCTCTCCTTGCTCGAATGGAAAATTTATCTTTTCAAGTTATGAACTCTGGAAGATTTCGCTTCGAAGTTATGAACTTTTATGTGTAAAGACAGTGGCCAGAAAGCGAGACTTTTCGATTCACTTTCCCCTTTTTTTTAGAGGGGAAAGAGATTGAAGAGATAAAGAAAGAGGCACAGCTGACACTGATTGAGGGATCTGGAATGAATTTTTTCCCCTATCTCGAGAACTGGAAATCGTCTTGATCGAGTCTTTGATATGTAAATTACAGAGGTGGCAAGTCCAGCCGCCCGGGACGTCACTCTCTTTCTTCTTAATTATCGATAAATCGGCTGGAAGACTGATGGCTTTGTCTTCGCTCCTCTTTATTTTGGCTGACGTTGCCAAAGATAAGTGAATAACCAAAATTACGCTACTAGCTTTAATATAGAACAAATTTTAATTTGTCAAGTGATAACGATGGGAACAACAACCACAACAACATCCACAATAAATTACAGTCACCACACCTACAACAAAAATCACAAGTTACAATCACCACAACCACAACCACAACAAGTTACAATCATCACAGCAACAACAACCACAACAAGTTGCAATCACCACAACCACAACCACAACAACAACCACAACAAGCTACAATCACCACAACCACAACAAGTTACAATCACCACAACCACAACCACAACAAGTTGCAATCACCACAACCACAACCACAATAACAACCACAACAAGCTACAATCACCACAACCACAACAAGTTACAATCACCACAACCACAACCACAACAAGTTGCAATCACCACAACCACAACCACAATAACAACCACAACAAGCTACAATCACCACAACCACAACAAGTTACAATCACCACAACCACAACAAGTTACAATCACCACAACCACAACAAGTTACAATCACCACAACCACAACAAGTTACAATCACCACAACCACAACAAGTTACAATCACCACAACCACAACAAGTTACAATTACCACAACCACAACAAGTTACAATCACCACAACCACAACAACAACCACAACAAGTTACAATCACCACAGCAACAACAACCACAACAGGTTACAATCACCACAACCACAACAACAACCACAACCAACACGACTTAAAATAGCAAAATAGTAATAGTAATTATTAATTATTAAATAATTTATAAGACATTAAATAATAAACAACAAATTAATAATAAAATAATAAATAATAAAAATAAATGATTTATAAATAAGAAAGGAAAGAAAATCATCAGAGGCAAAAAAAAGGGAATGTACCTGAGCAGAGAAGTGGCAACACTTTTATACAGGTGTGAAACATGGTTTTAAACGTTTCGTTAGCCAGAAAGAGGCTGGAGGCAGTGGATGGCAATGTTTGGCGTCAAAACTATGCAAAGATTTCTGAGTGTAGAAACTAGAAGACGGTGCGCGGTTGTGAAAGGTATTAGTTGGTTAGCTAATGGAGTTTAAAGCCTAACCACTACCCTAGGGTCTGCAAGACTGCACTTAAATTCTCAGTATATATATATATATTGAGAGATATACACACCTCGGAGTATACAGTATATACCGTGAAAGGTATTATTCAGAGGTCAAAGGCCTTCAAGGAGGATACAGCAGAATAGGATGACCTAGAGGATGTATAAATCCACTGTGGATGACAAAAGATGGTATGGGTCATCTCAGGAAGAACTGGAGGGAGAGGGTAAAGGATATTCTACGTTGTAGGGACTTGTACATCTACACAAAAAATACGGAACGGATTAAAACCCTAAGCAGGCGATTGTGAGTACCAGATCATGGGTTGAACTCAGGCAAGAGCTTTACCCTAAGTTAATGGAAAATAATTTAATTTCCACGAAAAGATATATTAACATTGCAACAGTAATTTAACAGTGTATAGAATATCTTACGCGAAGAAAAGATCAATAATTCTGCATAGTATTTCGAACAGTTTGAAGCTGGGACTAATAAGTAATATAAAAAATAAGAGACATATCGGACTGTGTACATAAATGTTGGACACGATAATATACAAAATTAATTTTTTTTTTTGGTAATGTCAATTTTAGTGAATATTAAATATTTAATCAAAGACACTGAATTAAGATTTAATGTTAAATTTCAAGTTAACCTCAAGAAAATTAAAAAGCAAATAAGGAGGTAATAATGTAACACTGGCCGGAGATATGACTAAGCTAAAGGAATTCTGAGCATTTTGTTACGTAGAAGTAACAACATAAAGGGGATTAAAGGAGTTACATTATACTTCTCTGAAATATGTAACAATGAGTTAATAAAGTAATACTAGATGGAGATATGACTAAACTAAAGTAATTTTGTGTATTTTATTACTCGGAAGTAAAAATATAAAGGCGATTATAGGAGTTACATTATACAGTGTTTCAGAGAAATACATTAAGCTCACAGATTTTTAGGGTCATTCATCGCATCGATATTCTATAATGCTTCAAGCGAACACTAGGAATATCAAAGAGTTTTTTTTACGAGTGTGTTGCCTGTGCTTGCTGTGTCTGCTTTCCAGGAAGTGTCTCAGGTCAGCATCAGTATTACAGTGTTGATAGTGTCCTGAACATACGAGGTGCAGAGTAATTTGTATATATGGGATTTACGTGTAGTAGATTTAGGGATTTGCATAAGGGTATCATGTTGCCTCCCTCTAGCCATAAGGGGAATTACCAATAGACCCCTGGTTGTCTTCAAGAGGGAGCTGGATAGATACCTAAAATCAGTGCCGGATCAGACGGGCTGTGGTTCGTACGTTGGACTACGTGCGGTCAGCAGTAACAGCCTCGTTGATCAGGCCCTGATCCACCGGAAGGCCTGGTCATGGGCCGGCTGTGGGGGCCTTGATCCCCGGAATACCCTCCAGGTAGACTCCAGGTAGATAGTCTACCTGGTATAATAAAAGCACTTTTATTATACCAACGATTATACGATTTTCAGTAAAGTTACCCATCAGTAGCCACTGATCCACCACCCTCTTCCTGCTCCCTCATCCTCCTGCCTTCCTCTACTCCATCATCTTTTAAACATCATGTTCTCCTTAACCTTCGACTACTCGTCTCCCGACAGTCCTTCAGCAGGCCATTAAAGGAGCAAGTAAATCACCACTACCATCTGCTTTGGATTCCCAGAATGTCCCTCTTATTTTTCTTACGATCTCCTCTCGAGGTGCGAGAGCCAACACTCTTAGAGACGGCGGAGGTGGTTGGCTTGCTAGGTTTAATGCCTGTCGGCAGCATGAGTGTCAGTAAAGCTGCGATTCACTTGTGCACCGCAAATGCGGAATAATTTAATTGCTAAAGGAGGGATTTAAGCAAGCTTACACTGTATAGGTAGTTAGATATAGAGTTTACAGTTGTGATGTTGCTTTAGGTGTTCACTAAAGGGAAGGAGGTAATACAAGGATTCCTTGATCCTTCATCATGGGCGGGGACGAGCTAGTCAAGGGAGGTCGATCCTTGACCATGGGTGAACCAACAGACAAATGCATGGGACACCTCTCAGAAGATGTTCAGTGTTGACGATAATGAAGCAAGCGTGCCCTCCTGTTCAAAGAGAAAGATGACAAACATTAGCACGGTGATGAACTGCAGCATAAGAAAAAACTGATGCCTGACTAATCCCTCAACGCATAATTCTGAAGCTTATGGAGAGAAGAGGCTTTTGTTCAATAAACGACCTTTTATTCCAACTGAAATATTATTCACGCCATCAAGAAGGAAATGATGAAATACCCCCAATAAAAAGAGCCATCTTTTTTCTTTATACGCCCCAAGAATTCCTCCTCCTTAGTGCCACAAGCAGTGCGTTCCCTGCATTTTCTGCCCTCCGCTCGAGAGA
Source organism: Cherax quadricarinatus (assembly GCF_038502225.1). NCBI lineage: Eukaryota > Metazoa > Arthropoda > Malacostraca > Decapoda > Parastacidae > Cherax > Cherax quadricarinatus. The sequence goes on from NC_091292.1 coordinate 8,506,503, forward strand.
AAATTTTGAGAGAACTGCGCGTTTTATGAGTTCTATTTGACGAGATGGAACACTTAATGGTGGGGAAGTCCTAGACCGTAATACTTATACGTGCGAACAGATTGAAAAGATGCCAGTAAAGACGGGGATGATAGCCGCAGTTACAGTGATACGCAGTATATGTAAGGTGAGAAGGATGGGTATAAGTGTGTTAACATGAGAGAGGATGTGCTTGAGCGGAGTTAAGGGAGATGGAGGCTGTGCTGTGATGCTCTTTCCTCTTGATATTGACAATCTGAGCAAGCTGTGTATGTGTTTTAATGCCTCTGTTTCTTCTTTCGTATCTGTTTATCGTCTGTGGTTTTCTTAATTTTCATTTGTATTTTCTCTCTGTCTCATGAAAAAAACATTAAAATATGTAAGTGTATTTCTAACTTTAATCACACACACACACACACACACACACACACACACACACACACACACACACACACACACACACACACACACACACACACACACACACACACACACACACACACACACACACACACACACACACACACACACACACACACACACACACACGCTGTTAAGGGGCTCATGATCTAAGGAACTGAATCTTTGCTCCAATTCCCAGAATTAAGCCTGTATGCCTTCCATCCACTTTAATTATAACAATAATATTAATAACTAAGAGAGCGTAAATAAGCAGCTCACGGCAGTTATGAGTTATTCCCGAAATTTGAGTGGCTTGACACATCATTCTAGGTTTCTGCTTGCGCCAGGAAGTGCTTGGATGGGAAGTCTGGTGTAGATGAGGAACGCTTAACTAAAACACACATCTTATAGTTAGTTCTTGGATCCCTCCACCAGTGTCAGTCGCTTGTGTTTTCTCTGTAATTTAACGAACTAAAGAAAATTATCGCCAGTTAAGTCACATTTTAATTAGTGGTGAAACGTTGTAGAAATTAGAAAAGCAAGTGGATGTATTTTTAAACTGTATTTTAGAAAATATGCATTACAAAAATACGTGATGTAAAGTACATGTATATGTTTTATAATATGCTACGGGGTTTATAATATGCCACGAGTGTCCTGTGGCTTCGTGGCTGAAGCTCTCGCTTCACACGGCGAGAATGAGTGGAAAATCCTGGTCCTGGAATGTAAAGTTTTGTCTCTGCTGCGCTGCTGATGTCGCTGCTGATGTGGCTGCTGATGTGGCTGCTGATGTGGCTGCCTGCGAGTGAAGGTAAAGAAGTCTTCAATGTGTCCTGAGTGTGAATCAGCACACTCAGGGCACACTCAGCACACTCAGGACACACTCTTTAATTCATAGATCACAGTCCAGGAACCTGACCGTCATCACATCTACTGGTATCTGAGTTAAATATTTCCTTTTTGATTTACCATATAAACTCTCGTTTTCCTTTTCGTGGAATCTCATTTTTGACTACGAGTTTTTGCTGAGTAAAAAACAAAACACGTTGATCAACACATGACATACTACAAGATTGTGAGAAAGTGGTATAATTAAAAAGTACATGTGCAGGGCACCTCAGTTCCATGCTCAAAAACCCTGGCTTTAAATGAGAAATTCATGAATTTATCTCTCTTTTTTTCACCCTAACGATTCTCCCGAAAAAAGCCCATGAAAGCCCAAACGAGTGCGGAGGCTTACAAGAACCACCTTCCTGCCTGGAAACACTTTTTTTTTTCTCCTTTCGCTTTCCTAAAACCTGCTTTCCACATCTTAGTTTGTCATATTCCTGGAACACCCGGAGTTCCTGAAAGATTTCAGAGCGGTAATGGGCCTCAATCGGCTTACATTCTACAAATGCGGTACCGCGACTCCTCTTTAAACCCTGAGAAACTACTGCTAACTCAAAGGTGTGTGGGGGAAACTATATACAGACTCTGGGCTGTGTTCAGTGGGCGATGCAAGAGCTTCAGCTGTGACGAACGCTGGTTTAAACCTGATGCGAGGGGACGTAAGAGTATCAAGGGGTGAGGGGAATAATAGTACTAATTTAGATGTTGTAGATTGCTATTGCTTGTCGAAAGTGTTAACACTACTCTTGACAGAAGCAGTGTTAATTATAGCAGCACTTGTAAAACTAGTAGTAGTAGTAGTAGAAGCAGTAGTAGTAGTAGAAATAGTTGAAATTGTAATAGATGAAGGTGTAATAAAAGTGGTAGTAATTTTAGAAGTAATATTCGTAGTAGACGTGGCAATCGTAGTAATAGTTGTGGTAGTCGTAGTAGTTGCAGTTGTCGTAACAGTATTAGCAGGAGAAGTGGTAAGAGTGATAGTAATAGTTGTAGTAGTAATAGTAGTAGTAATAGCAATAACAGTAGTAGATGTAGTAACAGTAACAGAAGTAGTTTCAAAAAAAAAACTTCCTCTCACTGTCTCTCTCACTGTCTCTCTCACTGTCTCTCTCTTCCTGTCTCTCTGCCTCTGTCCGTCTTTTTGTCTTTCTCTCTCTTGTCCTCATTTTCACTTGTTGTTCCGCTGTATCTAAGACTTCAGTTCCATCGCAAGCAGCAGAGAGAAAGCAGGATCAAATGTCTTTTCAAACTCAATAATGAGCGCGTAATTACTTCAGAAAGTTCTAAAAGGCCGCCCTAACCACTATTTAACTGATTGATTGACTCGCCAACTCCTGCACCACAAGTTCTACAGAATGTGGGAAGCATTTTGTGGGCCTCGCTGGAGACGTGGAGGAGGTGAGGGTAAAGCAGGAGGAGGTGACAGGAGAGGAGAAGGTGAGAGGAGAGGAGGAGGAGGTGGTGGTGACAGGAGAGGAGGAGGTGGTGGTGACAGGAAAGGGGGAGGAGATGGTGACAGGAGAGGTGGAGAAGGAGGTGACAGGAGAGGAGGAGGAGGTGACAGGAGAGGAGGAGGAGGAGGTGACAGGAGAGGAGGAGGTGACAGGAGAGGAGGAGGAGGAGGAGGAGGTGACAGGAGAGGAGGAGGTGGTGACAGAAAAAGAAGAGGAAGAGGTGAGAGAAGAGAAGGTGGTGACAAAAGACGTAGAGGGGAGGAGGGAAAAAAAGGGCAGAAATGGGTAACAGAAGAGGAAGAAAAGAAGGTGATAGATGAGGAGGAAAAGGAGAAGGTGACAGAACAGGAAGAAGAGGTGACAGAATAGAAGGTGGTAGTGACTGAAAAGGGAGAAGAAAGTAACTAAAAAAACGAGGAGGAGAAGTGACGGGAAAAGTAGAGGAAAAAGACAGAGCAACAGAAAAAAAGAAGAAATGAAGAGTAGGAAGTGGAGAAGATAAAATGACCGAGGAAAGGCAATACCGGAAGAAAATGTTGAGAAAAGGAAGAAGGAACGATTTTAATGAGAATAAAAATTGCAGAAGATATGGGGGTGGGAGGAGGAGGAGGAGGAGGAGGAGGAGGAGGAGGAAGCGGAGGAGGAGAAGGATAAGGAGGAGCAGGAGGAGGAGGAATAGCAGAAGGAAGAGGAAGAGGAGGAGGAGGAAGAGAAGGGGAAGGAGGAGGAAGAAGAGGAGAAGGAAGAGGGAGAGTAGGAGGAGAAGAGGAAGAAGAGCAGAAGGAAAAGGAGGAGAAAGAGAAGGAAGAAGAGAAGACTCATTATAACATTCATGGGGAAGCGCTAAACCCGTAGGAGTCACGCATCGCCCAGTTGGGGGGGGGGGAAGAACGGTAGGCATTCAGGTTCGATCTAAAAACAAAGAGGGGATCGTAGATACACTTCCCTAGATCAAGAGCACCGCCCTAGACCGGCGTCCGTGATGATAATGACAATGATTAAGGAACGAAATCAGACCAAGATGGATAGTCTTTACAATGTTGGGTCCAACTGACGTACTTACAACCACAGGTATCATAGACACACTGTGGAACAAACTCTTTCTTGCCAGCAGTAACAAGCTCTCCCTACAACGTGCGTCTTATCTTTAAAAGAAAAGTAGCTAAGAAAACAAGAGAAAAAATAAAAACAGTAAGTACCATTATTATTATTTTTATTATATTATTGTTAACATAATTATTATTGTTGTTGTTGTTGTTGTTGTTGTTGTTGTTGTTGTTGTTGTTGTTGTTGTTGTTGTTGTTGTTATTCTTATTATTCTTATTATTCTTCTTCTTATTATTATTATTATTATTATTATTATTATTATTATTATTATTATTATTATTATTATTATTATTATTATTATTATTGTTGTTGTTGTTGTTATTATTATTATTTTCATTATTATAATTATTATTATTATTAACAAATAGATTTATCTACAAACAAAGGTTCCCACCGCCTCCAGTTGTTAAAGATGGCGTCTTGGAGAGGTTAAACATGGTAAGGTTCCTCAGTGTTAGTAGAGACTTCGTTCCATTTTGAGCCACACGTGTTTTTGCCCACGTGCTGACGGTAAACATCTAGATATTGTCACCGGCTAGTTTATTGTGCACCTCGTATCGATCCCTTGGACGGTAGGGAGCGTTAGAATGCACAAAAACCTTAAGAAGCCTCAAAAAGCGTTAACGGGAGTACAACTTGATATCATTAATTTATGGTTCATCTTCTAAAAGCAAATTTTGGGTATTTGCTTAAAATGTCTGCTATCTTACTTTCATTAATAAGGTTCCTTGACATATTACAATGGTTATTATACTGTCTATATATTCCTCAATATGTGGACAATTAAGCACAATTTTCAAGAGAGTGACAATAAAGCTGGCCACAAACATCGAGTCTGAAAATACACGTGTACATACCAAACTGCCAGATGCACTTCTAGCCAAGCCTAAGTCTGGCATCTTCGACATCAGTGAGCCTGTCACAATAGACATTGTGTGAAGTAGCAACGCACACCTTCACACACATTAGTAAGCAAACGGACATTTCTCTCACGAGTTGAATAAATGACCATTGATACAGGATGCTCCTCTAAATGTCACAAAATCCATTTGTAAAATGGAACTTTTTATCCAGGGTAAGTTAAAGGCCAACCTTCTGGTGATTATCTTTGTGCATCAACGCATCAGTTTTAAGAATAAGATTTAATATTCATCTCAATCACCAGGCGATTTACAAATCTCGACCCTCAGCCATACACAATATTCAAGACATTCCTCGAGTACATTATTCGTCAGCCACCAATAGAGGAAATCTCGTTACCGCATCAAGAAACCTAAGAATCATAATACTAAAGATCAGCTGTTGCACCATCCTTGGCTGCAGGTGTGTAATAAAGGCAGTGAACAATAGTACACAGCACGCGTACATGCGACTCTTCTGCGCCAAAGTGCCTATCAAACCCACTGAAACCAAGACGCAAGACCGAGACAAGCTCACTGTCTCCACTACGCCAAGACAGCTATCCTGTTATCGACTTGAGATAGCAAATAATGCAAGCTATCCCCCCAGGAGCACGACTACTCACCAGCAGCTAACCTGTCGTGGGGCGCGCCCTCTTGTTTTATGGGAGGGTCGCCGTGGTTCCTGAGGTCGTCCCCCCCGAATCTGGAAGTGAGAGATAAGGAGCGGTCAACAGAGGGTGTCGGAGGGTGCATATGATATGAGCTGGAAAAGATGAGTCAGAGACGGGTGGCTGAGGTAGACATGTGTGCGTTTACTTACCAAGTTACGCCTGTTGGGTTAGAGCTCAAGTTCTTGGCTCTGCCTCTACACTCTGGACCGGCTTAGCGGGCTCCTAGTCTCGTTTACAGCGTTTGTTTTCTTCCACTTATTCACAAATCTTGCAATGTAAGAGAGTTTCCTAACGTCTCTGTAGCTCACGAGAGGGCTCAGCTTCCATATTTGCTTCCTTGTTCTGGTCCCTCTCGTGTCACATAGTTCATCCTTGTCAACTCTGTCACCTCCCCTGAGTATTTTGTTCGTCGTGAGGATTCAGATCAGTATTTAGGCTATCTTCGTTACTCATATTCCTCAAACCCGAGACCAGTTCGGTGGCAAATAATTGAACTTGCTCAAGCTTCTTACCTATTAGGGTTCCATGCCGATGCTGCTTACGCAAGGACTAGTCTAACGTAAATAATGTGCAGTGCCTTTTAACTGATTCCCCCCGTTTAGATTACCGAAGGTGGTTCATATATTTTCCAGTCATGCACTGGCCGATGGTGTTTACTTAGGGAGAGAAGATGATGCGTGATATCTATGTACCCCTTCGTATACATCTTCATGGCAGGGTCGAGACACTTTCTACTCCCAGTCTGAGAGGCCGGAGGATCGAGCCTATAGCGTTTATTACACTTTCTACCCCTAGGTAGAAAGTTCATTACATGCTAGGTGTTTTGCCATGTTTATTGGGTTTAAAGCTTAGTGACTTCGCGAAAATCATTAAGGCTGCTTGTTACCTTTATATAACCAGTCAAGTGTACTTTAATTCAAAGAATAAAGATTAAAGCAAACTCTCAGCATAAATATATACTTTGAGACATGCACACTTCACCCGCATTCATCACTTTACACTTATTTAAACTGTAGTAATAACGTTTTGAAATATTCCTGCCTTTTTTCAAGTTATCCTGAAGTTTCTTGCAGTTATCTTTCATTCTTAATCTTCTTATCAACATTGCATAACCAGTAAACACAGATGTAAAAGTCAGTTCCCTCTGGTAGGTCACTTACGCATATTAGAAATAGTGTGGTATCTACCTACCTGGGGGTATTCCTGGGGTCAACGCTCCCGCGGACCGGTCCATGACTAGGCCTCGTCTCAAAATCTCAAGATCCATGACTTTATTTTCTGCCTATTAAGTCAACCTACATCTATCTGATCTTATTTTTCTCTTCACTTCTGATTGCATCTCTAGTTTATATATACTGACAGTTTAAAACGCAGCTGCCCTCCCTCTGCCCCAGTGATGAATATTACTGGACAAGGTTAGGTTAGGTTAGGTAAGGTTCGTCAGGAAACAGGACAAATGTTTCCTGACGCGGGTCTTAGTCAGATGATGACCCGCCTTTGGAGCTTTTGGTCGTCTGACCGAGGCCTTCCGCTGGCTTACCGGTCCACCCCTTTAAAAATTATGGTCATTTATAACCATTGTTGATAATTGTTATACTGGACAAGACGAAATTATTTCTAAATGTTCTGTGATTTCACTAGTGTTCCCGGCGTTGAATTGTCATAGGATGAGTAAATTCATCGGTTTAATTTTATGGAGAGAATCAATTGGGCTGTGGTACTGGACATCATCAGTTAAGGTGTCCTCCAAGTCGAAACGTAAAATGGTATATAATACCGGTATAATAATGGTATAAAATGGTACATAATACCGACAAGTTGATGAGTAAGACAAGTGTGCAGTAGTTAGGTATCTTTATTGCTGAAACGTTTCGCCTGCGTGGTAGGCTTCTTCAGTCAAATACAAAGGAGAATGAATTGTAGGCAGCAGGAGTAGTGGCGAGGTGAAGATAATATAATCAGTCCATCAACAATGGAGAAATAGTTTTTGAGGTGGTCAGTCCCTCAGCCTGGAGATGAGTTTAGCTCCATAATCTGGAACAATAGGAAGTTGAAGCATGAGAATGGAGTCTTATATCTTGTGGGTTCAAACCTTAGGTCTAGCATGAATCATGATGTCTGTAAATGTACTAAACGTTTGTAATATTTGAGTACATAACAAAATATAAATAAAATATTAACTTCAGTTATTAGTACAATAACCAATTTGGAGATTATTATTATTATTATTATTATTATTATTATTATTATTATTATTATTATTATTATTATTATTATTATTTATTTTTTTTTCTAAGTAGTAAAGTAAGTCACTGGCAACTAGAGTATAGTTGAAATAGAGAAACGTGAGGTAATCAGGCTTGATGATAAGAAGAGAGCCGTTCCAATTCCTTAAATTAGGAGTCTTTCACAGACATCAAGGTACACCCCACAGACATCAAGGTACACCCCCCTCCTCCTTGATGAGCTGGAATACAACAAACTTGATTTCTTGAATAGTAATCCTTATGATGTTGACTTGTCAAGTGTCAAGTGCAGGATGGTGCAAGCAGGTGTTCAATTACAGGGATGCTGCAGAGTCAACTTGCATCCCCCTAACAACAGCCAGCATCTTCAAGTTCGACTCTCAAACTCCCACCAATGGAAGCTCCAACTTGAATTTCAACTAATGGAAGCCAGAGTTCCCTGCGTCCAGCCAGTGAGACCACAATCTGGGTCTCTGCACTTGACGTCTCTCGTTCTACTACATCGGTTAGCCACGGAAATGCTTCAGTTTGGTGTATTCGTTCCATTCCCAACAATATCCAGAAAATTATAATTATACCGAAAAGAAGTAATTGGTATGTTAAAGTGACAGCATGACAGCGATTAATATTTATATAAAATAACTATACTGAATGAGCCTCCTTCGTAGGACAAACTTTGATTACTTATCTTTGTTTTATAGTCTTAATGCTAGTCTACTTATGATAAAGATGACAATGTAGGCCTGGTCAAGGACTGGGCAGCGGTAGCGTTGACCCTTGGATCAACCTCCAGGTAGATTCTACTACATCCTTCAACACCGCGCTTTAGGATCCGTGTTTAGGATCTCCAATAGTCTGCCTCACGCTATAACCTTCCTGGTTCCTGCCAGTCTCTTAGGTAGTCTCTGAATGCCCTTCCATACACCTCTCTACTCGTATTAATTCCTTCACGTCTATGTGTTCTCCACACAAACACACACTCGTCTTTACTCATATAAACTCCTATATCTATTAATCCCTCCACACGTCTCCTATGCCTCTAAACTCATAAATCTCCAGATCCCTTCACACCCATTTACGCCCCTTCAAATCCCCCCGAAACCTCCATACCCATCCTCATTAATCACGACTTAAATACATATTTTGTGTTGTAATGCCAGTCTTATACCTTCCTAGTAGCGAAGGAAATTTTTCTTTCGGAGTTCCAGCAAGGAAAAATAAATATCGTTCTACATTTCGTTTCGGTAAGATAGTCTCAAAAGCAAACATAAATAAATAAAATCTGAATATAAATACCTGACACATACAATACCAGTAAAAATGCTACGATAATAAACTCGGCGAGAAAAGTAAATAATAAAAAATTTTAACAGACAAGGGAAGAGACAGCCGCGCACAAAGACAGAAAAAAAGTGTTAATCCAGCGGACAGCTGTTGAAATTCTGGCCGTGAATAAACACAGGAAGATCTAAATGGCTTATAGCCAGCCAGCCATAGTGAAGAAAAGACACACGTTGCAGAGCACGGCTTCGCTGGGACAATATTTCCACTCTGTGTAGAGCTTCATCAAGTCATCACGTGATTAAGAGGCGCGTGAGTTTCCCTGTCTCCTAATAACATGTTTATTTTTCCCCTATAATCTACCTTGTCTATAATTACTATTGCAATCGCTTTGTCTGCTTTCGTAAGGTGAAGTCTACGATCTTTCCTTAATTCATGGTATAATTTAACAAATCTTTGAGGACAATTGTCTTCAAAGATTTGTTAAGTTATACCATGTTTTCTAATACTGTATTATCATTAGAAAACGGGAATTGACGTGCCCTTTATTAAATCTTACAGAGGGAAACCTTCCCAGTGAAGTCTTGTTCTGGTCCAGAGGTGGACCCGATACTGCTTGTTTGGCGACGAAAAAACACTCCACTTTTCCAACAGCAAATACAAGGCCGGTCTACGGTAACATCTCCAACATATAAACTTCGCGAGCGACTGACAGACAGAGCGGGAGCAAAACCCTCGCTCCAGAGAGCAGCAGAAAGAATTTAAGGATAATACTGACAGAGAAATTACGACTGGGTACAGATACATTTCCTAGCGTGGAGCGTCAGACAAGGGAACGATGGTGTTCTTGTGTGTGTGTGTGTGTGAGAGAGAGAGAGAGAGAGGGGGGGGGGAAGGAGGGGATAATACTGGAGCAGCTGTAAAAGTGAGTGGAAGAGTGTTGGAACCCTGGGATGAGGTTGATATCCGCAGGGTGAAATTTGTTTCAAAACTGATTATTAAGAACCACGTAGTAAATCTCAGAAACAAGGCGACCGGGAAGCAAACAGCACTTAGACGTATCTCGCACCTGCTTGACAGTAGAGGTTGCAAGATTCAGTACAGGGCACAAGTGCGTTCACACCTTGTATATGATGCTCTCTTTTGGATTGCCTGGCCGACGTCTCATCTACAACTTCTGGACAGATCTGTTATTTCAGCAGAACCTTCGACACCGGAGGGATGTGGTTGACCTCTTATGTACAAGGCCAATGTCGTCAAGGTCCCAGACTCCACTCCACGGACAGCAAGAAGACAGCTTCTACACAACAAGACGGGCAGCAGACAGCAACTACATTCTGTATCCTTCTCCAAAACTTCGTTTCACCTGAAATAATTTATTCCTAGGATGACTCGCGTCTGGAACATGTTTGCGCACCATTAAAGAAATGAAATAAAGTCAAGTGACCAAACGAAAACGCTGGTCCACAGATGGCTCCAACTTTATCCTATTCCCAGTTGGTGTCTCATAACAATAAAAAGGCTTTCAAATGAGCCGAGGTAGGTAACAGCTTTTAGCTTGTAAATAAATGTAGGAGCTCTTAACCTAACCCTGTAAAACCTTTGTGTGAATGCAAAATAACAAGAGAAAGAGAGAGAGAGAGAGAGAGAGAGAGAGAGAGAGAGAGAGAGAGAGAGAGAGAGAGAGAGAGAGAGAGAGAGAGAGCAGAAGAAAAACAAGAGTAATCCCACACATTGGGATGCTTAATTCTGTGTAGCCAAATGCGGAGCGTCGTACCATAATTCCACACAGGAGTTATCATCTTGCGTTTATTTGCTGTAATCTGACTGTGTACATGTGTGTGTGTGTAGCTGTAAGAGACAGTGAGGTGGTAGTGTTGGTGGTAGTGTTAATGTTGATGGTATTAATGGTAGTAGTGGTGGTGTTATGGTGGTAGTGGTAGTTTAGAGTCCCACATGTATTTTTAGGTTCTTTTCACGTCTTGTTTAGTTGATATAGTCCTCTGATTAAAATTATTATTATTATTATTATTGCTACTACTATTATTGGGTGTGTGTGGGTGAGTTGGGTCTGCCTAGCATGGGCCAGGAGGCCTGCGGCAGAGCTCCTTCCTTATGAGTGGGTATGGCTAGATTCTGCCTTGTACGAGCCAGTGGATCTTCTGTAGTGCTCCTCCTTTCTTATGTTTTTATGTATTATTACTATTACACACACACACACACACACACGCACACACACACACACACACACACACACACACACACACACACACACACACACACACACACACACACACACACAAACACACACACACACACACACACACACACACACACACACACACACACACACACACACACACACACACACACACACACACACACACACACACACACACACACACACACACACACACACACACACACACACACACACACACACACAAACTTCATGTACCAACACGTAAGGGACACTACAAGAGAGAGAGGAGAGGATGAACCAGCAGGGCTGGACTTAGTATTCACCTTGAGTAGTGCAGATATCGAGGACATCACATATGAAAGACCCCTTGGGGCTAGTGACCATGTGGTTTTAAGCTTCGAATACACAGTAGAGCTACAAGTGGAGGGAGAAGCAGGAAGGCCAGGACGAATGAAGCCAAACTACAAGAAAAGGGACTACACAGGAATGAGGAACTTCCTGAACGGGGTTCAGTGGGACAGAGAACTGGCAGGGAAGCCAGTTAATGAGATGATGGAATATGTAGCAACAAAATGCAAGGAGGCTGAGGAGAGGTTTGTACCCAAGGTTAACAGGAATAATGAAAAAGCCAGGATGAGCCCATGGTTTACCCAAAGGTGCAGGGAGGCTAAAACGAAGTGTGCTAGGGAATGGAAGAAATATAGAAGGCAAAGGACCCAGGAGAATAAGGAGAGCAGTCGTAGAGCCAGAAACGAATATGCACAGATAAGAAGGGAGGCCCAAAGACAATATGAAAATGACATAGCAACGATAGCCAAATCTGACCCTAAACTGTTGTACAGCCACACCAGGAGGAAAACAGCAGTCAAGGACCAGGTAATCAGGCTAAGGAAGGAAGGAGGAGAGACAACAAGAAATGACCGTGAAGTATATGAGGAACTCAACAAGAGATTCAAAGAAGTGTTCACAGAGGAGACAGAAGGGGCTCCAGAAAGACGGAGAGGTGGGGTACACCACCATGTGCTGGACACAGTGCACACAACCGAGGAAGAAGTGAAGAGGCTTCTGAGTGAGCTAGATAGCTCAAAGGCAATGGGGCCAGATAACATCTCCCCATGGGTATTGAGAGAGGGAGCAGAGGCGCTATATGTACCCCTAACAACAATATTCAATACATCTATCGAAACAGGGAGATTGCCTGAGGCATGGAAGACAGCAAATGTAGTCCCAATCTTTAAAAAAGGAGACAGACATGAAGCATTAAACTACAGACCAGTGTCACTGACATGTATAGTATGCAAAATCATGGAGAAGATTATCAGGAGAAGAGTGGTGGAACACCTAGAAAGGAATGATCTCATCAACAGCAGCCAACATGGTTTCAGGGACGGGAAATCCTGTGTCACAAACCTACTGAAGTTCTATGACATGGTAACAGCAGTAAGACAAGAGAGAGAGGGGTGAGCGGATTGCATATTCTAGGACTGCAAGAAGGCGTTTGACACAGTTCCACACAAGAGATTAGTGCAAAAACTGGAGGACCAAGCAGGGATAACAGGGAAGGCACTACAATGGATCAGGGAATACTTGTCAGGAAGACAGCAGCGAGTCATGGTACGTGGCGAAGTGTCAGAGTGGGCACCTGTGACCAGCGGGGTCCCACAGGGGTCAGTCCTAGGACCAGTGCTGTTTCTGGTATTTGTGAATGACATGACGGAAGGAATAGACTCTGAGGTGTCCCTGTTTGCAGATGACATGAAGTTGATGAGAAGAATTCACTCGATCGAAGACCAGGCAGAACTACAAAGGGATCTGGACAGGCTGCAGACCTGGTCCAGCAATTGGCTCCTGGAGTTCAATCCCACCAAGTGCAAAGTCATGAAGATTGGGGAAGGGCAAAGAAGACCGCAGACGGAGTACAGTCTAGGGGGCCAGAGACTACAAACCTCACTCAAGGAAAAAGATCTTGGGGTGAGTATAACACCAGGCACATCTCCTGAAGCGCACATCAACCAAATAACTGCTGCAGCATATGGGCGCCTAGCAAACCTCAGAACAGCATTCCGACATCTTAATAAGGAATCGTTCAGGACCCTGTACACCGTGTACGTTAGGCCCATATTGGAGTATGCGGCACCAGTTAGGAACCCACACCTAGGCAAGCACGTAAAGAAACTAGAGAAAGTGCAAAGGTTTGCAACAAGACTAGTCCCAGAGCTAAGAGGTATGTCCTACGAGGAGAGGTTAAGGGAAATCAACCTGACGACACTGGAGGACAGGAGAGATAGGGGGGACATGATAACGACATACAAAATACTGAGAGGAATTGACAAGGTGGACAAAGACAGGATGTTCCAGAGATTGGACACAGTAACAAAGAGACACAGTTGGAAGTTGAAGACACAGATGAATCACAGGGATGTTAGGAAGTATTTCTTCAGCCACAGAGTAGTCAGTAAGTGGAATAGTTTGGGAAGCGATGTAGTGGAGGCAGTATCCATACATAGCTTTAAGCAGAGGTTTGATAAAGCTCACGGTTCAGGGAGAGTGACCTAGTAGCGATCAGTGAAGAGGCGGGGCCAGGAGCTCGGACTCGACCCCCGCAACCTCAACTAGGTGAGTACAACTAGGTGAGTACACACACACACACACACACACACACACACACACACACACACACACACACACACACACACACACACACACACCACACACACACACATACACACACACACACACACACACATACACACCGATGCTGTTTCTGGTATTTGTGAACATGACGGAAGAAATAGACTCAGAAGTGTCCCTGTTTGGAGATGAATTCATTCGGCGAAGACCAGGCAGAAATACAAATGGATCTGGACCTGGACCAGCAACTGGCTGCTGGAGATCAACCCCACCAAGTACAGTCATAAAGATTGGGGGAGGGCAAAGAAAACCGCAGACGGAGTAAGTACAGTCTAGGGGGCCAAAGACTACAAATCTCACTCAAGGAAAAGGATCTTGGGGTGAGTATAACAGAGTGCAGATCTCCAAATAACTGCTGCAACATATGAACGCCTAGGAAGCCTAAGAATAGCATTCCGACATCTCAATAAGGAATCATTCAGAATCCTGTACACTGTGTACGTTAGGCCCATATTGGAGTATGCGGCACCAGTTTTGAACCCACACCTAGCCAAGCATTTAAGGAAATTAGAGAAAGTGCAGTTGTTTGCAACAAGACTAGTCCCGGAGCTAAGGGAATGTCCTACGAGGAGAGGTTAAAGGAAATCGACCTGACGATACTGGATGACAGGAGAGATATGGGGGATGTGATAACGACATATAAAATACCGAGAGGAATTGTCAAGGTGGACAGAGACAGGATGTTCCAGAGATGGGACACAGCAACAAGGGGTCACAATTGGAAGTTGAAGACTCAAATGAATCACAGAGTTGTCAGGAAGTGGAATAGTCTGGGAAGTGATGTAATGAGGCAGGATCCATACATAGCTTTAAGAAGATGTATGATAAAGTTCATGGAGCAGGAAGAGTGACCTAGTAGCGACCAGTGAAAAGGGGAGGGGGGCAGGAGCTATGAATCAACACATGCACCCACAACTAGGTGAGTACACAACACACACACGGCTCACGGTTCAGAGAGAGTGACCTAGTAGCGACAAGTGAAGAGGCGGGGATAGGAGCTAGGACTCGACCCCTGCAACCTCAACTAGGTGAGTACACACACACACACACACACACACACACACACACACACACACACACACACACACACACACACACACACACACACACAAACACACACACACAAACACACACACACACACACACACACATACACACACACACACACACACACACACACACACACACACACACACACACACACACATACACATACACACACACACACACACACACACACACACACACACACACACACTTTTTAAAACCCACTCGTTATGCTTCCATTTAAAAGGCCTATATATTTACGACTTTAAACAACAATTGTATCGCCGAGAATCAGAGTCCATAAGAGCGCCACACCTGCCCTTCCCTCAGCCCTCTACACCGCCCTCTTTCCTTTTAACATCCCATCATTTCTCTTTCCTTTCTTCTCTCCCGTATTCCCTATAAAAATTTCACAGTTTTGGCCACCCGTAAAGGAATAAAATAATAAAAAGAACCGTCCCTCAGAAGCGCTAGTACCTGCGGCTGCGTGTGTGGGAGCGGCTGCTGCGATGGGAGGCTGCTGCGGCTGTGGAACTGGCTGCGGCTGTGGAAGTGGCTGCGGCTGTGGAAGTGGCTGCAGCTGTGGAAGTGGCTGCGGTTGTGGAAGTGGCTGCAGCTGTGGAAGTGGCTGCACCTGCGGAAGTGGCTGCGGCTGTGGAAGTGGCTCCGGCTGTGGAAGTGGCTGCGGCTGTGGGAGTGGCTGCGGCTGTGGGAGTGGATGCGGCTGTGGAAGTGGCTGCGGCTGTGGAAGTGGCTGCAGCTGTGGAAGTGGCTGCGGCTGTGGAAGTGGCTGCAGCAGTGGAAGTGGCTGCGGCTGTGGAAGTGGCTGCAGCTGTGGAAATGGCTGCAGCTGTGGAAGTGGCTGCGGCTGTGGAAGTGGCTGCAGCTGTGGAAGTGGCTGCAGCTGTGGAAATGGCTGCAGCTGTGGAAGTGGCTGCTGCTGTGGAAGTGGCAGATGCTGTGGAAGTATCTGCAGCTGTGGAAGTGGCTGCGGCTGTGGAAGTGGCTGCAGCTGTGGAAGTGGCTGCGGCAATGGAAGAGGCTGCAGCTGTAGAAGAGGCTGCAGCTGTGGAAGTGGCTGCAGCTGTGGAAGTGGCTACTGCTGTGGAAGTGGCTGCGGCTGAGTAAGTGGCTGCAGCTGTGGATGTGGCTGCTGCTGTGGAAGTGGCTGCGGCTGTGGAAGTGGCTGCAGCTGTGGAAGTGGCTGCTGCTGTGGAAGTGGCTGCGGCTGTGGAAGTGGCTGCGGCTGTGGAAACGGCTGCTGCTGTGGAAGTGGCTGCGCCTGTGGAAGTGGCTGCTGTTGTGGAAGTGGCTGCGGCTGTGGAAGTGGCTGCAGCTGTGGAAGTGGCTGCGGCTGTGGAAGTGGCTGCGGTTGTGAAAGTGGCTGCGGCTGTGGAAGTGGCTGTGGCTGTGGAAGTGGCTGCCGCTGTGGAAGTGGCTGCAGCTGTGAAAGTGGCTGCGGTGTTAAAGTGGCTGCGGTTGTGGAAGTGGCTGCTGCTGTGGAAGTGGCTGCAGCTCTGGAAGTGGCTGCTGCTGTGGAAGTGGCTGCGGCTGTGGAAGTGGCTGCTGCTGTAGAAGTGGCTGCGGCTGTGGAAGTGGCTGCGGCTGTGGAAGTGGCTGCAGCTGTGGAAGTGGTTGCTGCTGTGGAAGTGGCTGCAGCTGTGTAAGTGGCTGCGGCTATGGAAGTGGCTGCTGCTGTGGAAGTGGCTGCGGCTGTGGAAGTGGCTGCGGCTGTGGAAATGACTGCTGCTGTGGAAGTGGCTGCGGCTGTGGAAGTGGCTGCTGTTGTGGAAGTGGCTGCGGCTGTGGAAGTGGCTGCAGCTGTGGAAGTGGTTGCTGCTGTGGAAGTGGCTGCAGCTGTGGAAGTGACTGCGGCTGTGGAAGTGGCTGCGGCTGTGGAAGTTGGTGCTGCTGTGGAAGTGGCTGCAGCTGTTGAGTTGGCTGCAGCTGTGGAAGTGGCTGCAGCCGTGGAAGTGGCTGCAGCTGTGGAAGTGGCTGCAGATGTGGAAGTGGCTGCGGCTGTGGAAGTGGCTGCGGCTGTGGAAGTGGCTGCGGTTGTGAAAGTGGCTGCGGCTGTGGAAGTGGCTGTGGCTGTGGAAGTGGCTGCCGCTGTGGAAGTGGCTGCAGCTGTGAAAGTGGCTGCGGTGTTAAAGTGGCTGCGGTTGTGGAAGTGGCTGCTGCTGTGGAAGTGGCTGCAGCTCTGGAAGTGGCTGCTGCTGTGGAAGTGGCTGCGGCTGTGGAAGTGGCTGCTGCTGTAGAAGTGGCTGCGGCTGTGGAAGTGGCTGCGGCTGTGGAAGTGGCTGCAGCTTTGGAAGTGGTTGCTGCTGTGGAAGTGGCCGCAGCTGTGGAAGTGGCTGCGGCTATGGAAGTGGCTGCTGCTGTGGAAGTGGCTGCGGCTGTGGAAGTGGCTGCGGCTGTGGAAATGACTGCTGCTGTGGAAGTGGCTGCGGCTATGGAAGTGGCTGCTGTTGTGGAAGTGGCTGCGGCTGTGGAAGTGGCTGCAGCTGTGGAAGTGGTTGCAGCTGTGGAAGTGGCTGCAGCTGTGGAAGTGACTGCGGCTGTGGAAGTGGCTGCGGCTGTGGAAGTTGGTGCTGCTGTGGAAGTGGCTGCAGCTGTTGAGTTGGCTGCAGCTGTGGAAGTGGCTGCAGCCGTGGAAGTGGCTGCAGCTGTGGAAGTGGCTGCAGATGTGGAAGTGGCTGCGGCTGTGGAAGTGGCTGCACCTGTGGAAGTGGCTGCAGCTGTGGACGTTACTGCAGCTGTGGAAGTGGCTGCGGCTGTTGAAGTGCCTGCAGCTGTGGAAGTGGTTGCAGCTGAGGAAGTGGCTGCAGCTGTGGAAGTGGCTGCAGCTGTGGAAGTGGCTGCAGGTGTGGAAGTGGCTGCGGCTGTGGAAGTGGCTGCGGCTGTGGAAGTGGCTGTAGCGGTGGAAGTGGCTGCTGCTGTGGAAGTGGCTGCAGCTGTGGAAGTGGCTGCAGCTGTGGAAGTGGCTACAGCTGTGGAAGTGACTGCAGCTGTGGAAGTGGCTGCTGCTGTGGAAGTGGCTGCTGCTGTGGAAGTGGCTGCAGCTGAGGAAGTGGCTGCTGCTATGGAAGTGGCTGCGGCTGTGGAAGTGGCTCCGGCTGTGGAAGTGGGTGCATCTGTGGAAGTGGCTGCGGCTGTGGAAGTGGCTGCAGCTGTGGAAGTGGCTGCAGCTGTAGAAGTGGCTGCAGCTGTTGAAGTGGCTGCAGCTGTGGAAGTGCCTGCGGCTGTGGAAGTGGCTGCAGCTGTGGAAGTGGCTTCAGCTGTGGAAGTGGCTGCAGCTGTGGAAGTGGCTGCATCTGTGGAAGTGGCTGCGGCTGTGGAAGTGGCTGCAGCTGTGGAAGTGGCTGCGGCTGTGGAAGTGGCTGCAACTGTGGAAGTGGCTGCTGCTGTGGAAGTGGCTGCTGCTGTGGAAGTGGCTGCTGCTGTGGAAGTGGCTGCTGCTGTGGAAGTGGCTGCAGCTGTGGAAGTGGCTGCAGCTGTGGAAGTGGCTGCTGCTGTGGAAGTGGCTGCTGCTGTGGAAGTGGCTGCGGCTTTGGAAGTGGCTGCTGCTGTGGAAGTGGCAGCGGCTGTGGAAGTTGCTGCAGCTGTGAAAGTGGCTGCGGCTGTGGAAGTGGCTGCGGCTGTGGAAGTGGCTGCTGTTGTGGAAGTGGCTGCGGCTGTGGAAGTGGCTGCGGCTGTGGAAGTGGCTGCAGCTGTGGATGTGGCTGCTGCTGTGGAAGTGACTGCGGCTGTGGAAGTGGCTGCGGCCGTGGAAGTGGCTGCTGCTGTGGAAGTGGCTGCGGCTGTGGAAGTGGCTGCAACTGTGGAAGTGGCTGCTGCTGTGGAAGTGGCTGCGGCTGTGGAAGTGGCTGCTGCTGTGGAAGTGGCTACAGCTGTGGAAGTGACTGCAGCTGTGGAAGTGGCTGCTGCTGTGGAAGTGGCTGCTGCTGTGGAAGTGGCTGCAGCTGAGGAAGTGGCTGCTGCTGTGGAAGTGGCTTCGGCTGTGGAAGTGGCTGCGGCTGTGGAAGTGGGTGCATATGTGGAAGTGGCTGCGGCTGTGGAAGTGGCTGCAGCTGTGGAAGTGGCTGCAGCTGTGGAAATGGCTGCAGCTGTGGAAGTGGCTGCAGCTGTGGAAGTGGCTGCGGCTGTGGAAGTGGCTGCGGCTGTGGGAACGGCTGCTGCTGTGGAAGTGGCTGCAGCTGAGGAAGTGGCTGCAGCTGTGGAAGTGGCTGCTGCTGTGGAAGTGGCTGCGGCTGTGGAAGTGGCTGCGGCTGTGGAAACGGCTGCTGCTGTGGAAGTGGCTGCGGCTGTGGAAGTGGCTGCAGGTGTGGAAGTGGCTGCGGCTGTGGAAGTGGCTGCGGCTGTGGAAGTGGCTGTAGCGGTGGAAGTGGCTGCTGCTGTGGAAGTGGCTGCAGCTGTGGAAGTGGCTGCAGCTGTGGAAGTGGCTGCAGCTGTGGAAGTGACTGCAGCTGTGGAAGTGGCTGCTGCTGTGGAAGTGGCTGCTGCTGTGGAAGTGGCTGCAGCTGAGGAAGTGGTTGCTGCTGTGGAAGTGGCTGCGGCTGTGGAAGTGGCTGCGGCTGTGGAAGTGGGTGCATCTGTGGAAGTGGCTGCGGCTGTGGAAGTGGCTGCGGCTGTGGAAGTAGCTGCAGCTGTGGAAGTGGCTGCAGCTGTGGAAGTGGCTGCAGCTGTGGAAGTTGCTGCATCTGTGGAAGTGGCTGCGACTGTGGAAGTGGCTGCAGCTGTGGAGGTGGCTGCGGCTGTGGAAGTGGCTGCAACTGTGGAAGTGGCTGCTGCTGTGGAAGTGGCTGCGGCTGTGGAAGTGGCTGCAGCTGTGGATGTGCCTGCTGCTGTGGAAGTGACTGCGGCTGTGGAAGTGGCTGCGGCTGTGGAAGTGGCTGCAACTGTGGAAGTGGCTGCTGCTGTGGAAGTGGCTGCGGCTGTGGAAGTGGCCGCTGCTGTGGAAGTGGCTACAGCTGTGGAAGTGACTGCAGCTGTGGAAGTGGCTGCTGCTGTGGAAGTGGCTGCTGCTGTTGAAGTGGCTGCAGCTGAGGAAGTGGCTGCTGCTGTGGAAGTGGCTGCTGCTGTGGAAGTGGCTGCGGCTGTGGAAGTGGGTGCATATGTGGAAGAGGCTGCGGCTGTGGAAGTGGCTGCAGCTGTGGAAGTGGCTGCAGCTGTGGAAATGGCTGCAGCTGTGGAAGTGGCTGCAGCTGTGGAAGTGGCTGCGGCTGTGGAAGTGGCTGCGGCTGTGGGAACGGCTGCTGCTGTGGAAGTGGCTGCAGCTGAGGAAGTGGCTGCAGCTGTGGAAGTGGCTGCTGCTGTGGAAGTGGCTGCGGCTGTGGAAGTGGCTGCGGCTGTGGAAACGGCTGCTGCTGTGGAAGTGGCTGCGGCTGTGGAAGTGGCTGCAGGTGTGGAAGTGGCTGCGGCTGTGGAAGTGGCTGCGGCTGTGGAAGTGGCTGTAGCGGTGGAAGTGGCTGCTGCTGTGGAAGTGGCTGCAGCTGTGGAAGTGGCTGCAGCTGTGGAAGTGGCTGCAGCTGTGGAAGTGACTGCAGCTGTGGAAGTGGCTGCTGCTGTGGAATTGGCTGCTGCTGTGGAAGTGGCTGCAGCTGAGGAAGTGGTTGCTGCTGTGGAAGTGGCTGCGGCTGTGGAAGTGGCTGCGGCTGTGGAAGTGGGTGCATCTGTGGAAGTGGCTGCGGCTGTGGAAGTGGCTGCGGCTGTGGAAGTAGCTGCAGCTGTGGAAGTGGCTGCAGCTGTGGAAGTGGCTGCAGCTGTGGAAGTTGCTGCATCTGTGGAAGTGGCTGCGGCTGTGGAAGTGGCTGCAGCTGTGGAGGTGGCTGCGGCTGTGGAAGTGGCTGCAACTGTGGAAGTGGCTGCTGCTGTGGAAGTGGCTGCGGCTGTGGAAGTGGCTGCTGCTGTGGAAGTGGCTGCTGCTGTGGAAGTGGCTGCAGCTGTGGAAGTGGCTGCAGCTGTGGAAGTGGCTGCTGCTGTGGAAGTGGCTGCAGCTGTGGAAGTGGCTGCGGCTGTGGAAGTGGCTGCTGCTGTGGAAGTGGCTGCAGCTGTGGAAGTGGCTGCTGCTGTGGAAGTGGCTACAGCTGCGGAAGTGACTGCAGCTGTGGAAGTGGCTGCTGCTGTGGAAGTGGCTGCAGCTGAGGAAGTGGCTGCTGCTGTGGAAGTGGCTTCGGCTGTGGAAGTGGCTGCGGCTGTGGAAGTGGGTGCATATGTGGAAGAATCTGCGGCTGTGGAAGTGGCTGCAGCTGTGGAAGTGGCTGCAGCTGTGGAAGTGGCTGCAGCTGTGGAAGTGGCTGCGGCTGTGGAAGTGGCTGCGGCTGTGGAAACGACTGCTGCTGTGGAAGTGGCTGCAGCTGAGCAAGTGACTGCAGCTGTGGAAGTGGCTGCGGCTGTGGAAGTGGCTGCAGCTGTGGAAGTGGCTTCAGCTGTGGAAGTGGCTACAGCTGTGGAAGTGACTGCAGCTGTGGAAGTAACTTCGGCTGTGGAAGTGGCTGCGGCTGTGGAAGTGGGTGCATATGTGGAAGTGGCTGCGGCTGTGGAAGTGTCTGCAGCTGTGGAAGTGGCTGCAGCTGTGGAAGTGGCTGCAGCTGTGGAAGTGGCTGCAGCTGTGTAAGTGGCTGCGGCTGTGGAAGTGGCTGCGGCTGTGGAAACGGCTGCTGATGTGGAAGAGGCTGCAGCTGTGGAAGTGGCTGCAGCTGTGGAAGTGGCTGCGGCTGTGGAAGTGGCTGCAGCTGTGGAAGTGGCTTCAGCTGTGGAAGTGGCTGCAGCTGTGGAAGTGGCTGCATCTGTGGAAGTGGCTGCGGCTGTGGAAGTGGCTGCAGCTGTGGAAGTGGCTGCGGCTGTGGAAGTGGCTGCAACTGTGGAAGTGGCTGCTGCTGTGGAAGTGGCTGCGGCTGTGGAAGTGGCTGCTGCTGTGGAAGTGGCTGCAGCTGTGGAAGTGGCTGCTGCTGTGGAAGTGGCTGCAGCTGTGGAAGTGGCTGCAGCTGTGGAAGTGGCTGCTGCTGTGGAAGTGGCTGCTGCTGTGGAAGTGGCTGATGCTGTGGAAGTGGCAGCGGCTGTGGAAGTTGCTGCAGCTGTGAAAGTGGCTGCGGCTGTGGAAGTGGCTGCGGCTGTGGAAGTGGCTGCTGTTGTGGAAGTGGCTGCGGCTGTGGAAGTGGCTGCGGCTGTGGAAGTGGCTGCAGCTGTGGAAGTGGCTGCAGCTGTGGAAGTGGCTGCGGCTGTGGAAGTGGCTTCAGCTGTGGAAGTGGCTTCAGCTGTGGAAGTGGCTGCAGCTGTGGAAGTGGCTGCATCTGTGGAAGTGGCTGCGGCTGTGGAAGTGGCTGCAGCTGTGGAAATGGCTGCGGCTGTGGAAGTGGCTGCAACTGTGGAAGTGGCTGCTGCTGTGGAAGTGGCTGCGGCTGTGGAAGTGGCTGCTGCTGTGGAAGTGGCTGCAGCTGTGGAAGTGGCTGCTGCTGTGGAAGTGGCTGCAGCTGCGGAAGTGGCTGCAGCTGTGGAAGTGGCTGCTGCTGTGGAAGTGGCTGCTGCTGTGGAAGTGGCTGATGCTGTGGAAATGGCAGCGGCTGTGGAAGTTGCTGCAGCTGTGAAAGTGGCTGCGGCTGTGGAAGTGGCTGCGGCTGTGGAAGTGGCTGCTGTTGTGGAAGTGGCTGCGGCTGTGGAAGTGGCTGCGGCTGTGGAAGTGGCTGCAGCTGTGGATGTGGCTGCTGCTGTGGAAGTGACTGCTGCTGTGGAAGTGGCTGCGGCTGTGGAAGTGGCTGCAGATGTGGAAGTGGCTGCGGCTGTGGAAGTGGCTGCGGCTGTGGAAGTGGCTGTAGTGGTGGAAGTGGCTGCTGCTGTGGAAGTGGCTGCAGCTGTGGAAGTGGCTGCAGCTGTGGAAGTGCCTGCAGCTGTGGAAGTGACTGCAGCTGTGGAAGTGGCTGCTGCTGTGGAAGTGGCTGCTGCTATGGAAGTGGCTGCAGCTGAGGAAGTGGCTGCTGCTGTGGGAGTGGCTGCGGCTGTGGAAGTGGCTGCGGCTGTGGAAGTGGGTGCATCTGTGGAAGTGGCTGCGGCTGTGGAAGTGGCTGCGGCTGTGGAAGTGGCTGCAGCTGTGGAAGTGGCTGCAGCTGTGGAAATGGCTGCAGCTGTGGAAGTGGCTGCTGCTGTGGAAGTGGCTGCTGCTGTGGAAGTGGCTGCGGCTGTGGAAGTGGCTGCTGCTGTGGAAGTGGCTGCAGCTATGGAAGTGGCTGCTGCTGTGGAAGTGGTTGCGGCTCTGGAAGTTGCTGCAGCTGTGAAAGTGGCTGCGGCTGTGGAAGTGGTTGCGGCTGTGGAAGTGGCTGCTGGTGTGGAAGTGGCTGCGGCTGTGGAAGTGGCTGCGTCTGTGGAAGTGGCTGCGGCTGTGGAAGTGGCTGCTTCTGTGGAAGTGGCTGCGGCTGTGGAAGTGGCTGCGGCTGTGGAAACGGCTGCTGCTGTGGAAGTGGCTGCGGCTGTGGAAGTGGCTGCTGTTGTGGAAGTGGCTGCGGCTGTGGAAGTGGCTGCAGCTGTGGAAGTGGCTGCAGCTGTGGAAGTGGCAGCTGCTGTGGAAGTGGCTGCAGCTGTGGAAGTGGCTACGGCTGTGAAAGTGGCTGCGGCTGTGGAAGTGGCTGTGGCTGTGGAAGTGGCTGCCGCTCTGGAAGTGGCTTCAGCTGTGAAAGTGGCTGCGGTGTTAAAGTGACTGCAGTTGTGGAAGTGGCTGCTGCTGTGGAAATGGCTTCGGCTGTGGAAGTGGCTGCTGCTGTGGAAGTGGCTGCGGCTGTGGAAGTGGCTGCTGCTGTGGAAGTGGCTGCAGCTGTGGAAGTGGCTGCTGCTGTGGAAGTGGCTGCGGCTGTGGAAGTGGCTGCTGCTGTGGAAGTGGCTGCGGCTTTGGAAGTGGCTGCTGTTGTGGAAGTGGCTGCGGCTGTGGAAGTGGCTGCGGCTGTGGAAGTGGCTGCAGCTGTGGATGTGGCTGCTGCTGTGGAAGTGACTGCGGCTGTGGAAGTGGCTGTGGCTGTGGAAGTGGCTGCTGCTGTGGAAGTGGCTGCGGCTGTGGAAGTGGCTGCGGCTGTGGAAACGGCTGCTGCTGTGGAAGTGGCTGCTGCTGTGGAAGTGGCTGCGGCTGTTGAAGTGGCTGCTGCTGTGGAAGTGGCTGCGGCTGTGGAAGTGGCTGCTGTTGTGGAAGTGGCTGCGGCTGTGGAAGTGGCTGCTGCTGAGGAAGTGGCTGCGGCTGTGGAAGTGGCTGCAGCTGTGGAAGTGGCTGCAGCTGTGGAAGTTGCTGCATCTGTGGAAGTGGCTGCGGCTGTGGAAGTGGCTGCAGCTGTGGAGGTGGCTGCGGCTGTGGAAGTGGCTGCAACTGTGGAAGTGGCTGCTGCTGTGGAAGTGGCTGCGGCTGTGGAAGTGGCTGCTGCTGTGGAAGTGGCTGCTGCTGTGGAAGTGGCTGCAGCTGTGGAAGTGGCTGCAGCTGTGGAAGTGGCTGCTGCTGTGGAAGTGGCTGCTGCTGTGGAAGTGGCTGCGGCTGTGGAAGTGGCTGCTGCTGTGGAAGTGGCTGCAGCTGTGGAAGTGGCTGCTGCTGTGGAAGTGGCTACAGCTGCGGAAGTGACTGCAGCTGTGGAAGTGGCTGCTGCTGTGGAAGTGCCTGCAGCTGAGGAAGTGGCTGCTGCTGTGGAAGTGGCTTCGGCTGTGGAAGTGGCTGCGGCTGTGGAAGTGGGTGCATATGTGGAAGTGGCTGCGGCTGTGGAAGTGGCTGCAGCTGTGGAAGTGGCTGCAGCTGTGGAAGTGGCTGCAGCTGTGGAAGTGGCTGCGGCTGTGGAAGTGGCTGCGGCTGTGGAAACGACTGCTGCTG
Organism: Cherax quadricarinatus; assembly: GCF_038502225.1. Classification (NCBI taxonomy): domain Eukaryota; kingdom Metazoa; phylum Arthropoda; class Malacostraca; order Decapoda; family Parastacidae; genus Cherax; species Cherax quadricarinatus. Next base: position 8,531,248 of record NC_091292.1, read on the forward strand.
TGGAAGTGGCTGCAGCTGAGCAAGTGACTGCAGCTTTGGAAGTGGCTGCGGCTGTGGAAGTGGCTGCAGCTGTGGAAGTGGCTTCAGCTGTGGAAGTGGCTACAGCTGTGGAAGTGACTGCAGCTGTGGAAGTGGCTGCTGCTGTGGAAGTGGCTGCTGCTGTGGAAGTAGCTGCAGCTGAGGAAGTGGCTGCTGCTGTGGAAGTAACTTCGGCTGTGGAAGTGGCTGCGGCTGTGGAAGTGGGTGCATATGTGGAAGTGGCTGCGGCTGTGGAAGTGTCTGCAGCTGTGGAAGTTGCTGCAGCTGTGGAAGTGGCTGCAGCTGTGGAAGTGGCTGCAGCTGTGGAAGTGGCTGCGGCTGTGGAAGTGGCTGCGGCTGTGGAAACGGCTGCTGCTGTGGAAGTGGCAGCAGCTGTGGAAGTGGCTGCAGCTGTGGAAGTGGCTGCGGCTGTGGAAGTGGCTGCAGCTGTGGAAGTGGCTTCAGCTGTGGAAGTGGCTGCAGCAGTGGAAGTGGCTGCATCTGTGGAAGTGGCTGCGGCTGTGGAAGTGGCTGCAGCTGTGGAAGTGGCTGCGGCTGTGGAAGTGGCTGCAACTGTGGAAGTGGCTGCTGCTGTGGAAGTGGCTGCAGCTGTGGAAGTGGCTGCTGCTGTGGAAGTGGCTGCAGCTGTGGAAGTGGCTGCTGCTGTGGAAGTGGCTGCAGCTGTGGAAGTGGCTGCAGCTGTGGAAGTGGCTGCTGCTGTGGAAGTGGCTGCTGCTGTGGAAGTGGTTGATGCTGTGGAAGTGGCAGCGGCTGTGGAAGTTGCTGCAGCTGTGAAAGTGGCTGCGGCTGTGGAAGTGGCTGCGGCTGTGGAAGTGGCTGCTGTTGTGGAAGTGGCTGCGGCTTTGGAAGTGGCTGCGGCTGTGGAAGTGGCTGCAGCTTTGGAAGTGGCTGCAGCTGTGGAAGTGGCTGCGGCTGTGGAAGTGGCTTCAGCTGTGGAAGTGGCTTCAGCTGTGGAAGTGGCTGCAGCTGTGGAAGTGGCTGCATCTGTGGAAGTGGCTGCAACTGTGGAAGTGGCTGCTGCTGTGGAAGTGGCTGCGGCTGTGGAAGTGGCTGCTGCTGTGGAAGTGGCTGCTGCTGTGGAAGTGGCTGCAGCTGTGGAAGTGGCTGCAGCTGTGGAAGTGGCTGCTGCTGTGGAAGTGGCTGCTGCTGTGGAAGTGGCTGCGGCTGTGGAAGTGGCTGCTGCTGTGGAAGTGGCTGCGGCTGTGGAAGTGGCTGCTGCTGTGGAAGTGGCTGCAGCTGTGGAAGTGGCTGCTGCTGTGGAAGTGGCTACAGCTGCGGAAGTGACTGCAGCTGTGGAAGTGGCTGCTGCTGTGGAAGTGCCTGCAGCTTTGGAAGTGGCTGCAGCTGTGGAAGTGGCTGCGGCTGTGGAAGTGGCTTCAGCTGTGGAAGTGGCTTCAGCTGTGGAAGTGGCTGCAGCTGTGGAAGTGGCTGCATCTGTGGAAGTGGCTGCAACTGTGGAAGTGGCTGCTGCTGTGGAAGTGGCTGCGGCTGTGGAAGTGGCTGCTGCTGTGGAAGTGGCTGCTGCTGTGGAAGTGGCTGCAGCTGTGGAAGTGGCTGCAGCTGTGGAAGTGGCTGCTGCTGTGGAAGTGGCTGCTGCTGTGGAAGTGGCAGCGGCTGTGGAAGTGGCTGCTGCTGTGGAAGTGGCTGCAGCTGTGGAAGTGGCTGCTGCTGTGGAAGTGGCTACAGCTGCGGAAGTGACTGCAGCTGTGGAAGTGGCTGCTGCTGTGGAAGTGCCTGCAGCTGAGGAAGTGGCTGCTGCTGTGGAAGTGGCTTCGGCTGTGGAAGTGGCTGCGGCTGTGGAAGTGGGTGCATATGTGGAAGTGGCTGCGGCTGTGGAAGTGGCTGCAGCTGTGGAAGTGGCTGCAGCTGTGGAAGTGGCTGCAGCTGTGGAAGTGGCTGCGGCTGTGGAAGTGGCTGCGGCTGTGGAAACGACTGCTGCTGTGGAAGTGGCTGCAGCTGAGCAAGTGACTGCAGCTTTGGAAGTGGCTGCGGCTGTGGAAGTGGCTGCAGCTGTGGAAGTGGCTTCAGCTGTGGAAGTGGCTACAGCTGTGGAAGTGACTGCAGCTGTGGAAGTGGCTGCTGCTGTGGAAGTGGCTGCTGCTGTGGAAGTAGCTGCAGCTGAGGAAGTGGCTGCTGCTGTGGAAGTAACTTCGGCTGTGGAAGTGGCTGCGGCTGTGGAAGTGGGTGCATATGTGGAAGTGGCTGCGGCTGTGGAAGTGTCTGCAGCTGTGGAAGTTGCTGCAGCTGTGGAAGTGGCTGCAGCTGTGGAAGTGGCTGCAGCTGTGGAAGTGGCTGCGGCTGTGGAAGTGGCTGCGGCTGTGGAAACGGCTGCTGCTGTGGAAGTGGCTGCAGCTGTGGAAGTGGCTGCAGCTGTGGAAGTGGCTGCGGCTGTGGAAGTGGCTGCAGCTGTGGAAGTGGCTTCAGCTGTGGAAGTGGCTGCAGCTGTGGAAGTGGCTGCATCTGTGGAAGTGGCTGCGGCTGTGGAAGTGGCTGCAGCTGTGGAAGTGGCTGCGGCTGTGGAAGTGGCTGCAACTGTGGAAGTGGCTGCTGCTGTGGAAGTGGCTGCGGCTGTGGAAGTGGCTGCTGCTGTGGAAGTGGCTGCAGCTGTGGAAGTGGCTGCTGCTGTGGAAGTGGCTGCAGCTGTGGAAGTGGCTGCAGCTGTGGAAGTGGCTGCTGCTGTGGAAGTGGCTGCTGCTGTGGAAGTGGTTGATGCTGTGGAAGTGGCAGCGGCTGTGGAAGTTGCTGCAGCTGTGAAAGTGGCTGCGGCTGTGGAAGTGGCTGCGGCTGTGGAAGTGGCTGCTGTTGTGGAAGTGGCTGCGGCTTTGGAAGTGGCTGCGGCTGTGGAAGTGGCTGCAGCTTTGGAAGTGGCTGCAGCTGTGGAAGTGGCTGCGGCTGTGGAAGTGGCTTCAGCTGTGGAAGTGGCTTCAGCTGTGGAAGTGGCTGCAGCTGTGGAAGTGGCTGCGGCTGTGGAAGTGGCTGCAACTGTGGAAGTGGCTGCTGCTGTGGAAGTGGCTGCGGCTGTGGAAGTGGCTGCTGCTGTGGAAGTGGCTGCAGCTGTGGAAGTGGCTGCTGCTGTGGAAGTGGCTGCAGCTGTGGAAGTGGCTGCAGCTGTGGAAGTGGCTGCTGCTGTGGAAGTGGCTGCTGCTGTGGAAGTGGCTGATGCTGTGGAAGTGGCAGCGGCTGTGGAAGTTGCTGCAGCTGTGAAAGTGGCTGCGGCTGTGGAAGTGGCTGCGGCTGTGGAAGTGGCTGCTGTTGTGGAAGTGGCTGCGGCTGTGGAAGTGGCTGCGGCTGTGGAAGTGGCTGCAGCTGTGGATGTGGCTGCTGCTGTGGAAGTGACTGCTGCTGAAGAAGTGGCTGCGGCTGTGGAAGTGGCTGCTGCTGTGGAAGTGGCTGCGGCTGTGGAAGTGGCTGCGGCTGTGGAAACGGCTGCTGCTGTGGAAGTGGCTGCGGCTGTGGAAGTGGCTGCAGATGTGGAAGTGGCTGCGGCTGTGGAAGTGGCTGCGGCTGTGGAAGTGGCTGTAGTGGTGGAAGTGGCTGCTGCTGTGGAAGTGGCTGCAGCTGTGGAAGTGGCTGCAGCTGTGGAAGTGCCTGCAGCTGTGGAAGTGACTGCAGCTGTGGAAGTGGCTGCTGCTGTGGAAGTGGCTGCTGCTGTGGAAGTGGCTGCAGCTGAGGAAGTGGCTGCTGCTGTGGGAGTGGCTGCGGCTGTGGAAGTGGCTGCGGCTGTGGAAGTGGGTGCATCTGTGGAAGTGGCTGCGGCTGTGGAAGTGGCTGCGGCTGTGGAAGTGGCTGCAGCTGTGGAAGTGGCTGCAGCTGTGGAAATGGCTGCAGCTGTGGAAGTGGCTGCTGCTGTGGAAGTGGCTGCTGCTGTGGAAGTGGCTGCGGCTGTGGAAGTGGCTGCTGCTGTGGAAGTGGCTGCAGCTGTGGAAGTGGCTGCTGCTGTGGAAGTGGTTGCGGCTGTGGAAGTTGCTGCAGCTGTGAAAGTGGCTGCGGCTGTGGAAGTGGCTGCGGCTGTGGAAGTGGCTGCTGGTGTGGAAGTGGCTGCGGCTGTGGAAGTGGCTGCGTCTGTGGAAGTGGCTGCAGCTGTGGATGTGGCTGCTGCTGTGGAAGTGACTGCGGCTGTGGAAGTGGCTGCGGCTGTGGAAGTGGCTGCTTCTGTGGAAGTGGCTGCGCCTGTGGAAGTGGCTGCGGCTGTGGAAACGGCTGCTGCTGTGGAAGTGGCTGCGGCTGTGGAAGTGGCTGCTGTTGTGGAAGTGGCTGCGGCTGTGGAAGTGGCTGCAGCTGTGGAAGTGGCTGCAGCTGTGGAAGTGGCTGCTGCTGTGGAAGTGGCTGCAGCTGTGGAAGTGGCTGCGGCTGTGAAAGTGGCTGCGGCTGTGGAAGTGGCTGTGGCTGTGGAAGTGGCTGCCGCTGTGGAAGTGGCTGCAGCTGTGAAAGTGGCTGCGGTGTTATAGTGACTGCAGTTGTGGAAGTGGCTGCTGCTGTGGAAATGGCTTCGGCTGTGGAAGTGGCTGCTGCTGTGGAAGTGGCTGCGGCTGTGGAAGTGGCTGCTGCTGTGGAAGTGGCTGCAGCTGTGGAAGTGGCTGCTGCTGTGGAAGTGGCTGCGGCTGTGGAAGTGGCTGATGCTGTGGAAGTGGCTGGGGCTTTGGAAGTGGCTGCTGTTGTGGAAGTGGCTGCGGCTGTGGAAGTGGCTGCGGCTGTGGAAGTGGCTGCAGCTGTGGATGTGGCTGTTGCTGTGGAAGTGACTGCGGCTGTGGAAGTGGCTGTGGCTGTGGAAGTGGCTGCTGCTGTTAAAGTGGCTGCGGCTGTGGAAGTGGCTGCGGCTGTGGAAACGGCTGCTGCTGAGGAAGTGGCTGCTGCTGTGGAAGTGGCTGCGGCTGATGAAGTGGCTGCTTCTGTGGAAGTGGCTTCGGCTGTGGAAGTGGCTGCTGTTGTGGAAGTGGCTGCGGCTGTGGAAGTGGCTGCTGCTGAGGAAGTGGCTGCGGCTGTGGAAGTGGCTGCGGCTGTGGAAGTGGCTGCGGCTGTGGAAGTGGCTGCGGCTGTGGAAGTGGCTGCGGCTGTGGAAGTGGCTGCGGCTGTGGAAGTGGCTGCTGCTGTGGAAGTGGCTGCGGCTGTGGAAGTGGCTGCGGCTGTGGAAGTGGCTGCGGCTGTGGAAGTGGCTGCGGCTGTGGAAGTGGCTGCGGCTGTGGAAGTGGCTGCGGCTGTGGAAGTGGCTGCGGCTGTGGAAGTGGCTGCGGCTGTGGAAGTGGCTGCGGCTGTGGAAGTGGCTGCGGCTGTGGAAGTGGCTGCGGCTGTGGAAGTGGCTGCTGCTGTGGAAGTGGCTGCGGCTGTGGAAGTGGCTGCTGTTGTGGAAGTGGCTGCTGCTGTGGAAGTGGCTGCTGCTGAGGAAGTGGCTGCGGCTGTGGAAGTGGCTGCTGCTGTGGAAGTGGCTGCTGCTGTGGAAGTGGCTGCGGCTGTGGAAGTGGCTGCGGCTGTGGAAGTGGCTGCGGCTGTGGAAGTGGCTGCGGCTGTGGAAGTGGCTGCGGCTGTGGAAGTGGCTGCGGCTGAGGAAGTGGCTGCGGCTGTGGAAGTGGCTGCGGCTGTGGAAGTGGCTGCTGCTGTGGAAGTGGCTGCTGCTGTGGAAGTGGCTGCTGCTGTGGAAGTGGCTGCGGCTGTGGAAGTGGCTGCGGCTGTGGAAGTGGCTGCGGCTGTGGAAGTGGCTGCGGCTGAGGAAGTGGCTGCGGCTGTGGAATTGGCTGCTGCTGTGGAAGTGGCTGCTGCTGTGGAAGTGGCTGCGGCTGTGGAAGTGGCTGCGGCTGTGGAAGTGGCTGCGGCTGTGGAAGTGGCTGCGGCTGTGGAAGTGGCTGCGGCTGTGGAAGTGGCTGCGGCTGTGGAAGTGGCTGCGGCTGTGGAAGTGGCTGCGGCTGTGGAAGTGGCTGCGGCTGTGGAAGTGGCTGCGGCTGTGGAAGTGGCTGCGGCTGTGGAAGTGGCTGCGGCTGTAACCTCGTTAATCTTAAATCTTCTGTTTACCGTTGCCTCGTTGGCGGTCAATCTTAAATTTTCCCTTTTAATTTCCATTTCTTTAAATTTCCAACTTTCTCTGTAAATTTTCAACTTTATAAATTTTTAACTTTATAAATTTCCGGCTTTATAAATTTCCGGCTTTCTCTATAAATTTCTAGGTTTCTAAATTTCCAGGTTTATCTATAAATTTCTGTCTCTGCGAATTCAGGCCTTATACATACATATCTATCTCTGTAAATTTCTCTCAATATCATTTCCAGTTGTCTACATCCGTTTCTAACTATCCACTTTACACACACACACACACACACAGGTGAATCACAGGGATGTTAGGAAGTATTTCTTCAGCCACAGAGTAATCAGAAAGTGGAATACTTTGGGAAGCGGTGTAGTGAAGGCAGGATCCATACATAGCTTTAAGCAGAGGTATGATTAAGCTCACGGTTCAGGGAGAGTGACCTAGTAGCGATCAGTGAACAGGCGGGGCCAGGAGCTCGGACTCGACCCCTGCAACCTCAACTAGGTGAGTACAACTAGGTGAGTACACACACACACACACACACACACACACACACACAGGCTGCAGACCTGGTCCAGCAATTGGCTCCTGGAGTTCAACCCCACCAAGTGCAAAGTCGTGAAGATTGGGGAAGGGTAAAGAAGACCGTAGACGGAGTACAGTCTAGGGGGCCAGAGACTA
>NC_091292.1:8547983-8552983 GCF_038502225.1 Cherax quadricarinatus
AATCTTTTAAAGTTGCTAGAAATACTTTTTACAATCCAAAAAATATGTTGGTTCTCCCTTACCTTGAAAACTTGGTTGATATGCCTTCTCTTCTTAAGACTTTTAATATTAAAGTTGTATTCAAAAATCTTGATTCAGTAAAAAAACTTTTGATAAAGAATTCCCCCCAAAATGCTGATGGATGTGTCTATAAGATTCCTTGTAAAATTTGCGATAAAGTTTATTACGGTCAAACTGGTAAAAATCTCGAACTAAGATTAAAACATAAATATAGCATTAGAACTGGACAAGATTCCAATGCTCTATTTATTCATGTAAGAGATTTTAATCATCCAATTGATTTTCAAAAAGTTGAGAAAGTAGTATCAAGCAAGTCCATGGTCGACAGGAATATAATTGAATCTTGCTTCATAAAAAGCAGTTTTGACAATAATATGAATATTTCCTTTGGTTTATATAAATTAGATCCACCATAATTAATTAGAATTTGGAAAGAATTTAATAATACATTGGACAAATAATAATTTTTTAAATTTCTTATTTCTTGGGTAGAATAGTTTGTTGGTGGGATGTATGAAGGACCTGTCTAGTTCGGCCTGCGGGCCTGCTGTCTCGCGTCAGGTGTTTCGTTGTTGTGGGATCTGATAGTGAGGTGTGGGCTACCCCTTTATATACTTTACTTTGATGCTTTACTTTCATTGTTCCTTGATAATGTGAGTAGTCACGAAAGTGCTTGGAACTTCTCTATTCTTTCACTGTGGTTGTTTTGCATATATATATATATATATATATATATATATATATATATATATATATATATATATATATATATATATATATATATATATGCAAGGAATTCATGAGAAGCATGCGAAATATACACAAACACTGATCTCTGGCTGAAGGAGACTCGAACCTACAGAACCTTAGGACAAGGTACGCAGTGCTTTACCAATCTACCCACACTGGACCAATACCTTGGCGTGTAGCATGAGCTACACGTTTGATCAAAGGCAGCCAGCTTTCAGGGAGAAGGCTTACAGCTTTTCATCTCATCCCCTGCATGCATCAGCCTTACTAGAGATTTGAACAATGCAAGGAATTCGCGAGAGCATGCGAAATATACACAAACACTGATCTCTGGCTGAAGGAGACTCGAACCTACGAACCTTAGGACAAGGTACGCAGTGCTTTACCATGGGTGAAATTCCAGTCACTTAAAACAACGGATATAGCCCCACTCCATAAAGGTGGCAGCAAAGCATTAGCTAAGAACTATAGACCAATAGCTCTGACATCCCACATCATAAAAATCTTTGAAAGAGTGCTAAGAAGCAGGATTGCAAATCACCTGGATTCCCAAAATCTGCACAATCCAGGGCAACATGGGTTCAGGGCAGGTCGCTCCTGCCTCTCACAACTACTGGATCACTATGACATGGCCTTGGATGCACTGGAAGAAAATCAGAATGCCGATGTAATATACGCAGACTTTGCTAAAGCATTTGACAAATGCGATCATGGCGTAATAGCCCATAAAATACGTGATAAAGGAATAACTGGGAAAGTGGGGAGATGGATCTTCAACTTCCTAACAAATCGAACACAAAGAGTAGTGGTCAACAGAGTTAAATCGGAGGCTGCCATAGTGAAGAGCTCTGTTCCACAAGGCACAGTACTCGCCCCCATCTTATTCCTTATCCTCATATCAGACATAAACAGAGATATACACCACAGCACCGTATCATCCTTTGCGGATGATACTAGGATCTGCATGAGGCTGTCATCTGCTGAGGACGCGGTTAACCTCCAAGAAGATATAAACAAAGTTTTCCAGTGGGCAGCGGTAAACAATATGATGTTCAATGAGGACAAATTCCAACTACTCCGTTATGGAAAACTGGAGGAGATAATAACTAGAACAGAGTATACTACTGACTCCGGCCATACAATAGAGCGGAAAAATAATGTAAGGAACCTGGGAGTAGTAATGTCTGAGGATCTCACTTTCAAGGATCACAACAGTGCCACAATCGCACGTGCAAAGAAAATGATAGGATGGATAATGAGAACTTTCAAAACGAGAGATGCCAAGCCCATGATGATCCTTTTCAAATCACTTGTTCTCTCTAGGCTGGAATACTGCTGTACATTAACATCTCCATACAAAGCAGGTGAAATCGCAGATCTAGAGAGTGTACAGAGATCCTTTACTGCACGTATAAGTTCTGTCAAGCACCTTAACTACTGGGAACGCTTGGAAGCACTTGACTTGTACTCGTTGGAACGCAGGAGGGAGAGATATATCATAATCTACACTTGGAAAATCTTGGAAGGAATGGTCCCAAATTTGCACACAGAAATCTCTCCCTACGAAAGTAAAAGACTGGGCAGGCGATGCAAAATGCCCCCAATAAAAAGTAGGGGCGCCATTGGTACACTAAGAGAAAACACCATAAGTGTCCGGGGCCCAAAACTGTTCAACAGCCTCCCATCAAGCATTAGGGGAATTGCCAATAAACCCCTGGCTGCCTTCAAGAGAGAGCTGGACAGATACCTAAAGTCAGTGCCGGATCAGCCGGGCTGTGGCTCGTACGTCGGACTGCGTGCGGCCAGCAGTAACAGCCTAGTTGATCAGGCCCTGATCCATCGGGAGGCCTGGTCATGGACCGGGCCGCGGGGGCGTTGATCCCCGGAATAACCTCCAGGTAACCTCCAGGTAACCCACACTGGACCAATACCTTGGCGTGTAGCATGAGCTACACGTTTGATCCAAGGCAGCCAGCTTTCAGGGAGAAGGCTTACAGCTTTTCATCTCATCCCCTGCATGCATCAGCCTTACTAGAGATTTGAACAATGCAAGGAATTCGCGAGAGCATGCAGGGGATGAGATGATGCATGCAGGGGATGAGATGAAAAGCTGTAAGCCTTCTCCCTGAAAGCTGGCTGCCTTGGATCAAACGTGTAGCTCATGCTACACGCCAAGGTATTGGTCCAGTGTGGGTAGATTGGTAAAGCACTGCGTACCTTGTCCTAAGGTTCGTAGGTTCGAGTCTCCTTCAGCCAGAGATCAGTGTTTGTATATATATATATATATATATATATATATATATATATATATTTTGTTTTTTGGATAGTGTTACTATTATAATTGTCATTATTATTTATTACTGATAAATCATTGTGAAGAGGTAAGCCCGCAGGGGTGATACAGCCAGCAGCGCAGCCAGGGTTTCATTAAGTAACAATTATTGTAACAAAGCCAATACCCAGAACAAATGTTTACGTATTTCCGTTTTTGAATTATATTTTGAAACAATTTATATTATTATGTGTCTCTTCCATTCACTGATTTATTTTAAGGTCTCATGTGAGGAAATAATCGGACCAACAGAATACTCGCTTATTCGTCTTTTATTTCACAAGATGTCACGTTAAAGATAATATTTGGAGTACTTAGTATTGTCTTTTTCCGATGTAGAGTCACTTGTATTCAGAGGAGAGACTGATGATCTAGCCAAAACCTCCTGACGACGGCATATCTGTTGTCCCAAGTAAGTCTATTATTAGTGCATGTGGTGTTCCTCTCATACTCGTATTGGACTGCATTCCCATGTCTGGCAGAGGTATTCCTGTGAGTTCCTGGCATAAGAACTAAAGACATTCCTTAAGAGAAATTGTGTTTGACGTTAGCCCGAAGAAAACCTAAGAACATCCTTGTTGGAGGCATCCCTGGGATAAAAAAGGTGTAGTAAAGCAAAGAAAACGGAGGCAACAATCCATGAAGCGGCCGTCCAGACACCAGAACGAAGTCAACTCATGGCGGCAAATACTTTAAGAAAAGCAAAATCCTGACAGCCCCTTTGGCGACTTGACGGTCATTTGTCGGCATTCGGGGAGGCTTCCGAGGAAGCGAGTACACGATCAGATGCCAGCTGGCCACAGCTCCGTTGGAATATTGACCGTGTCTTGCGGTCGAATGTAAGGGTTAGCCGCCCTAGACTTTTGTGAGTTCTATTTTCGTTGTGGTCTGTGGTTGGTCCTCCAAAATGGCTGCACGCTACCAGGGCTGTCAGACGTTACCACGGTTGACGGACTATGGCTAGCCGACGCTAAGATCCCTGGCTGGTCCTACGATAATTAACTAGCGCTGCAGTTGCTGACGGACAAAGACACTGCTCACCCAAACATGATTCTGTATCTTTATAATTTGCATCGAAAAGCATTACCTATATATTAGTAATTAAATTTGTGTTAAAGTACTCCTACTCGGGTATAATGAATGCATGAATGTGTGTGTAAATAAGAGTGTTTGAGCTATGTCGACAGGTGCCACCCCACATGCATATCTATATGTACCACGCGTGTGTGTACGTACACACAGGAGTGTGTGTGTGTGTGTGTGTGTGTGTGTGTGTGTGTGTGTGTGTGTGTGTGTGTGTACGCACATACAGGCGGGTTTGGGTATGTTCCTTGCGTGTGCGTCTCTCAGGAAAAGCGTCTCCTGGAATTCAATCATCTGATCAGTGATTTTGCAGGAGTGGGAGTTTAGTGTAGAGCGACTACAGGGTGAAGTGACTGAATGGTAAGTGGGAGTGACTGTAGGGAATGATGAGTGGTAGTGATGGTGGAGATGGTAGTTGTGGTAATGGTGGTAATGGTAGCAGAATTGGCGAGGAAGGGAAAAATAGGGATTGTGTTGGTGGTTGGGGAAAGGGGAAAAAAGGGGGGGGAAGTAACAAATGGCAAAGTAACACAAAATCCAGAGAGATAATGAGCTCAGGCAGGAGAAAGACAAAGAGGAAGAAAGCAGAAATATGAAGAAAAGTGGTACAAACAATGTAATGAGATTCTTGACTATCTCTCGCCCACGCAGTGGGGGTTTCCAAGTCACAAGTCACAAATGACTTGAAAAAGCCCACTGCGTGGAAGAAACATTGTCAATCAGGCTTCCTAAATAGAATTCATCTCTTTATTCGACTGATGAAACTTGCAGCGTA
>NC_091292.1:8557983-8575483 GCF_038502225.1 Cherax quadricarinatus
CCAGCTTCACATTGTCAATGAGGGTGTAAAATAACCAGGGGAAGGTTGGTGCAACTCTATGTTAATATTCCATTCCCGATTTTGATATCCACACAGTAACTTGAGAGTTTCTCTTCCGACTGGATTGAAACTTTCAACACTGGTGTATCCATCGTAACAATGGAGGTTGGAATTACTAATGGAGTGTGTATTTTTCCGCAAAAATAAAGTTTATTCTTTACAGAGGTAAATCTGTGAAATTTACTGACAAGGAAAATAATCTGGAAATTCTGAGATTTCTAGCAATATAAAAAAAAATTTGTCAGATTTACTGATATGGTTAATAAACTTGGAATTGTTAGATTTCTAGTAATATGTGGAGAATGCTTCATCTGCTCGGCTTCAAACTTCCAGCAATGGCCGGCTTTGCTCAACTGTAGGTTTACATTAATTTTTGGATGTATAATATTTTATTTGCCAATTTTATTAAAGCCACCGGGCCGCGGGGGCGTTGACCCCCGGAACTCTCTCCAGGTATACTCCAGCTCAAACATGACTCTTTCGATCGACTTCAACTTTTAAACTTTGGTGTATCTTAGAGAAATTTTGGAATAATCTTAAGCTATGTAGGTGTTATCTTGTCAATTTTAGTATAGAAGTTGAGAAAACTTATTACTGTTATAATCATAATTAAGCGCTAAACCCACATGGGTCATGAGAAAACTTAAATATCGATATCTATGCGATACTTAGTGAATGCCTCGTTCGACAGGGTTTAAACCTCCAATGCTGATGCGTCTTACCTAGAGGAATCATTGGATTGCTGTCGGACTGTGTGGGTGACAATCTGAAAAAAAAAAAAAACATCACCCCACTCAACTTATACAGTAGGTCGTTAAAAAAATTTTGTAAGACTTTATTGAAGAGTCGTTTATATACTCTGGTGATGTATCATTTCTTTCCTCATTATTTATGTTTATAACCGTATAATACCTGCAGAATGCCCTTTCAGATCTGCTTCAAACCTGAAACACTAGTGCATCTTGCCTAGAGAAAGGTGTGTTAATTTGAGGCTGGGCACGGTAGATACAAATTTGCCAATTTTATTAAATAAATTAGGTAAATTTTGCAAAAATGGCTTTTTCGTAATAATCTGAGAGTCACGAATGCATCATCCGATCAGCATTAAAAACTTCAGAGGCAATAGCTTGAGAATGCAACATGAGAGCGGCTTCAAACTTAAAGTACTGCTGTGTGTTAGGATATTGATATCTGAATTAAAGTACTGCTGTGTGTTAGGATATTGATATCTGTGCGATAACTAGAGAATAACCCTCTTAATTAGTTTGAAACTTTCTAAACTTTTTTTTATCTTGTTAGAAGGTTTGAATTGGCTTTGAGTTTTGTAGGTGTTAATTAGCCACTTTTATTGACCAAATCAGAAATTGAGCTTCTTGTGACTAACTTGTGTATTATTCTTCTGACTTTAAATGCTAAATACCAATACATTAACTTACATAGAAACTTCTGAACTTACCGGATACAGAATATTTTTCAGATCGCTGCACGAATCGAGTAAAAAAAAAATGCATCGACATCATGCCCAGCCATTCTAGGGCAGGGTAGGTGCCTGAGCCAGAGCTTGTAGCTCACAAGACTGTCATTCCCATTAGCCCCCTTGAGGCGGGGATGGCAGACCAGAGAGGCCTAGCTTGTGGCTAGGCCTGGGGACAGTTGGTCCCAAAGATGAGGGGATACTTGTGCCTCCTCCCATGGGAGATTTAGGTCTCAGACATTCCCTAGACAAGGAGCCAAGGCCGGGCCACCACTTGGAAAAGGCCCGGGCCGGGAGAATACCGGCGAATCTTTAATAATAATAAAATAAAATACTCATAAAACGTAAAAAAAAAAACTAATGCAAAGTATCAACTAGTTTGCATTTCTTGAAAATTATTTAGATTTTGCTCGTCCAGTTTGTAGAGGCATCTCTCTGGAGAACACAATGGCGACATACGACAGCATAATCTAATACCTTGTATTATCGCTTCATTTATTCTTTCCTGCCTGATTGATTTGTAAATCCCTTGCCTCTACCTCCACCTTCCATCTTTAAAAAAAAATCATTGTTGGAACACAAAACTGACAGCAAATTATTAAATTCTTGTACTGATGGTTTCTCGTTCAGTGAACATTTGTTTTTAGCGAGTCGAGTCGGAGGAGTTTATCAGGGAACGCCTAGAGTGAGGCTGGTGTTCCTTGGCTTATCTTGATGGTAGGTGGTAGGTGGTAGGTGGCAGGTGGTCGTGGTACTTGTTGGAGGATTGTGGTTGGTGGATTGTTGTCGGGGGTGGTAGTGGTGGGTGGCAGTTAATGGATGGTTGATGGTGGGTCCTGAGGTTAGTGTGTTTTTTTTTTAGTTTGTTTATAGGTGGTCCTAAGTGATGGGCATTGACAAAGAATAAAAGATTTTAGGTGGGGAGTAGGACGTAATGTATATATATATATATATATATATATATATATATATATATATATATATATATATATATATATATATATATATATATATATATATATATGCAATAAGATCACAGTAAACAGGTGATTTCAGAATATGCAAAACAACCACTCTGAAAGAATAGAGAAATTCCAAGCGCTTTCGTGACTACTCACATTATCAAGCAACTAGTAGTAGTCACGAAAGCGCTTGGAATTTCTCTATTCTTTCAGAGTGGTTGTTTTGCATATATATATATATATATATATATATATATATATATATATATATATATATATATATATATGTGTGTGTGTGTGTGTGTGTGTGTGTGTGTACTCACCTAGTTGAGGTTGCAGGGGTTGAGTCCAAGCTCCTGGCCCCGCCTCTTCACTGGTCGCTACTAGAAAAACAACTTCCCATGGCGGGAATCGAACACGGGCCTCCTGGGTGAAAGCCAGGTATCCTGGCCACTAGACCACATGTGCGTGCGTGTGTGTGTGTGTGTGTGTGTGTGTGTGTGTGTGTGTGTGTGTGTGTGTGTGTGTGTGTGTGTGTGTGTGTGTGTGTGTGTGTGTGTGTGTGTGTGTGTGTGTGTGTGTGTGTGTGTGTGTGTGTGTGTGTGTGTGTGTGTGTGTGTGTGTGTGTGTGTGTGCGTTTAAATAAAAGAACGATAGCTCTCGACTTGTAAAAAAGAAAGTCGATATTTTGTTACCGACGTTTACTCATCACTGAAAGAGAATCTTAAACATAAATCATTTATATATTGTAAATGGGTGCGTGAGAGAGAGAGAGAGAGAGAGAGAGAGAGAGAGAGAGAGAGAGAGAAAGAAACAAGCCTTTTTAATCACAAGCACCATTACATAGCAGCCTCCCCTTCTTGTAACTTCTCCTGGTACGCCTGCCTTTGTACATGTGTTTACCTAATATACGAAAGGCTATGGAGCCGCACACAACCACGCCTTCCTCCTGCTTTCATTCTTTTCCAGTTTCTCATTAAAACAGAGAGGGGGGCAGGGGCTAGCCCGAGGTACGTTTCGTTCTCGTTGCACAGACAAGAGAGCCATGGAGGTCTGTTTGCATCCTCCGGAAAGAGGAGAAAGGAGGCATTGTGTTGTCAGATGGTCGGAAACAAGAGCAGGAGGGAAACGAGGAGGAGGAAGAGGAGGAGAAGGAAGAGGAGGAGGAGGAAGAGGAGGAAGAAGAGGAAGAGAAATGAGAAGGGGGGGGACACAAGGGTGTAAGAGATGTGGGGAGGAGAATTCACCGCGGAAAGCACTCGTGTTGTGAGAGAATTCTGTGATGTTCCTGCCTCTTGCAGATTTAAACAGAGATATTATTCAGGTTGAGTAGGCGAAGAGTGTGGTCAGAGAAGAATTTTACAAAGCATGACTTTGAAGAAGAAGAAGAAGAAGAAGAAGAAGAAGAAGAAGAAGAAGAAGAAGAAGAAGAAGAAGAAGAAGAAGAAGAAGAAGAACAACAACAACAACAACAACAACAACAACAACAACAACAACAACAACAACAACAACAACAACAACAACAACAACAACAACAACAACAACAGCAACAACAACAACAACAGCAACTACAACAACTACAACAACTACAACTACTAGAAGTCTTTCTTTTAGCTTTTAAACAAACTCACAAAAAAAATCATCTTCCTTCCCTTCCCACCCCACCATCCCCTTCCACCCTAAACTTTCCCTTCCCACCCTCCCTCTATCCCGGTAATTGAACGTAGCAAGTCGTGAAAAATCCTCTCAGGCAGCGTATTATCCAGCGTTATTTGCTTATGACAGATCCGGTCATATGAGAAAGAGTAAACGAAAAAGAAATCCGATAGGCCTCCGTTCACTTCCTTAAAAAAAAAATAGATTGGCATGTGTTGAGAGGGTGGGGGAGGGGAGTTGGTGGTGGAGGGGCGATTGTTGTGGTGGAGGGGTGATTGTTGTGGTGGAGGGGTGATTGTTGTGGTGGAGGGGGCGGAGGGATGGTCTTCAAATTAGAAATAACAAAATACTATTTGTTAGCGCGCTCCTCACCGAGTCAAATGTAATATTTGCAGCTTTTACAAAGACCCTCATAATAGACTGCTTTTGATAGCGAATTATGGATAGCTGTGTACAGTCTACTTAGGCGCGACCGAAAAAGAAGAAACAGGTAAATAAGTACTTGTATATGTACCACAAAATGCAAATTTCCACTTCAGCTATTAAAAAAAATCGAATACTCTCTGGAAAATCTCTCAGATCTGGTGTGAAATATTCAGTTGCTTGGTGATTCCAGCTTAAAACATCTAAAATGGAAGAATACAGAAAAGACTGCAACAGAGAAAATTCCAGGGGCTAGTTTGGGTGAACAGTCTCGTGCAGTCGATCTATTAAGCCTCTGCAATAAATTTGTCATAAGCCTTCAAACAGCAGAACCAGACTGGAAAATATCCTCGACGTTATATTCACAAATAATGAAGACCTGGTCCAGAACATAATGGTATGGAAGACAGTAAACTCAGACCACAGTTCTATCGAAAGTGAGACTTGCATTCATACTGGTCTGGAACAGCCAAACACGATCAGTCGTGAGTAGGTTATTTAAAAGTTCAGTTTCAACTTTAAGAACATCAACTGGAGTCAATTAAATCGTGACTTTACTTAAATATTATTGGAAAACAACATGATTAACATAAATCTGAACCAGTATACCGGACAGGATGAGTACGCATGCTTCGAGCACATACCATTACGAAAATAGGAAGACAAGAAGCTGGCTATAAAAGAGACGTTGTCTTTCTATATGCGAAGATGACTGATAACAGAGTTTCTTCAAGGCAGCAGAGATTGCAGAAAACCTTCACTGCACATGTAAATTCAGTCAGGCAATCTGAGCTACTAAAAACACTTAAGAGTTCCTACATCCAGGGGTCTCTTGCTAATCTCCTTTATGCATAATAGGAGACTGTTGAATAGTCTTGGGCTCTTTACACATTGCGGTGGGTGATATTAGGCAGTGGGAGGTGAGCTGCAGTGGGCGGTAATGGGAGGCAGTGGGTGGCCACGTCATGCCAACACTACTACCACCATCCAAAGATAAGATGACTTACTGTGTGATTAATAATTAACAATGACCAGTGCAAAAATCTCTCCCCTTTCTTTTTTTGGCTTACACTTAAACATTTCTATACGATTTAGGCGCTGTCTTACCCCATACGGATCTAGCGCTTCAACTTGAATATTATAACACTACATTAAATTATACCCACTTGTCAAACAGTTTTGTGGCGCACATAACGAAGATATTCTTAGCAATTTCAAAATTCCCAGACACAGCTGCCGAATGTCTCCTTGAGAGGAGACATCACAATGACATAAAAGATCATAAATAAGAAACATAAATTGTAAAATAAAAGGATTTCTCAGTTATATGAGCAGGGTGAAAAAAAGCTAATGTTAATGGCGAAAAATGGTGCCAAAAAGGTACTCAAACATAAAAATAAAGGAAAAGCGTTATATACCTCACATAAGATCCAGGAGGATGAAAAAGGTGTTAGAGTTGTCATAAATTTTCAGATTTAAACACCAGCTACAAATGTTTAACTTCCGAGAAGATACAACAAACTTACAAAGGAAGGTTAACAGTGTTCAGAAACCGTGTTCATGTTCATAGTGTTTAGGTTAAGAGTGTTTAGGTTAAGAGTGTTTAGGTTAAGAGTGTTTAGATTAAGAGAGTTTATGCTAACAGTGTTTAGATTAAGAGTGCCGAGGTAAAGAGTGCCAACCTCTTAGAAACAGACAATAACACAGTTTCTTCATGACTAAACAAGAGTCAGTGCCAGTAATACGAAAGTGAGAGGCTGTGACAAGCATCACAAACCTTGCAAACATCGTAATGGCAAAGTTACGACGTCCCTCACAGGGACGCTGTCTAAAAAAAAAAAAAAAAAAATAGGACCCTGCAAAGTATCAGTTTGCAATTTAAAGGCGAACTAATAACGAAGCATATAAACAACCACTCGCTTGTTTTGAAAGATGAATGATAATAATAATAATTAATAATAATAATCATAAAAACAGCAACAACAATAAAAATAGTAATGATAATAACAACAACAACAACAACAACAACAACAACAACAACAACAACAACAACACCAATACCAACAACAACAACAACAACAAAAACAACAATAATAATAATAATAATAATAATAATAATAATAATAATAATAATAATAATAATAATTTAACAGTAGTAGCACCATCCCCACCACCACTGCTCCCTCTCCACCTCCCCCACTCTCCCACAGCACCACAGCCCTGGAGGCCGTGCAGATAGCGCAGTCTGGCCACAAACTTGCGAGAAATACCTCAAAAAACGTAGGGGGGCAAGGAAAAAAGAGACAGGGGAAGGGGGGTTCTCAGTGAGGCGGTTTCTCTGCGTTATCTGGCCGACCATTACCTAAAACGAGGCTAGTTCTTTCCTTAATGCTCACATCCCCATTAACCCCCCGCAATTAAAATTTATCTTGCGAGTTGCCCATGTATGGGATGGGACGGGAAAGTCACAATCTTTTTGTGTAGTTGATTGATGTTTGGCGATTTTGGTTGACGTCCGACGATTTTGGGTGATATCTGCCGATTTTAGTTGAAGTTTGGCGATTTTGGTTGATGTCTTTCAATTTTGGTAGATGTCTGTCGATTCTGGTTGATGTCTGGCGATTTTGGTTGACGTCTGACAATTTTGTTGACGTCAGTTGGTTTAGTCAATTTTTTCATTTTTTTTATTTATGTACGTCGAATTTCGTGGATGTTGGTCGGGTCTGTAACGTCTGGTCGGTTTTGTTGATGCCAGCCAATTCCGTTTTTATTGCTCTCTGTCCTTTGTTTGTCGTTTATCGACAACTTTGTTGTTGTCTGTTTATTGTGTTCATGCGTGTCAGATTTATTGATGTCTGTCTAATAGGTACAAGCAGACAGCATGGAAGAGAGAGAGAGAGAGAGAGAGAGAGAGAGAGAGAGAGAGAGAGAGAGAGAGAGAGAGAGAGAGAGAGAGAGAGAGAGAGAAGATGGCCAGGCAGACAGGCATATGTCGCACTGCAGCAATAAACATGTTCAGCATGGCCTGGGTAATCACACAATACAGGCAGCCAGGGAGAGGAACGGAAGGGGTGGAGATGGGGATGGGGAGTGAGGGAAGGGGGGAGGAGAATATAGTGCCGTTAACGCTGCAGTGGAACTCTGTCCTTCAGGGGAGAAGTAAATGGATGAGCCATTTAGGAATGTGACTACATGGGTGCTGCAGACCCAGCGTATGTCGGATGGGTGCCGTTTAATGGCTGGGTGAAGTTTGATGGGTGGATGAAGTTTGATGGGTGGGGGAAGTTTGATGGGTGGATGAAGTTTGATGGGTGGGGGAAGTTTGATGGGTGGGTGAAGTTTGATGGGTGGATGCAGCTTGATGGGTGGATGAGGTTTGATGGGTCGATGAAGTGGGTGGATCCAGTTTGATGGGTGGGTGCAGCTTGATGGGTGGATGAAGTTTATTGGGTGATTGAAGCTTGATGGGTGGGTGGGTGCTGTTTGATGGGTAGGTGAGGTTTGATGGGTGGATGAAGTTTGATGTGTGGGTGAAGTTTATTGGGTGGGTGAAGCTTGTTGGGTGGGTGGGTGCTGTTTGATGGGTGGGTGAGGTTTGATGGGTGGATGAAGTTTGATGTGTGGGTGAAGTTTATTGGGTGGGTGAAGCTTGATGGGTGGGTGGGTGCTGTTTGATGGGTGGGTAAAGTTTGATGGGTGGATGAAGTTTATTGGGTGGGTGAAGCTTGATGGGTGGGTGGGTGCTGTTTGATGGGTGGGTGAGGTGTGATGGGTGGATGAAGTTTGATGGGTGGGTGAAGTTTGATGGGTGGATCCAGTTTGATGGGTGAGTGAAGTTTGATGGGTGGGTGCAGCTTGATGGGTGGGTGGGTGCTGTTTGATAGGTGGGTGAAGTTTGATGGGTGGGTGCAGTTTGATGGGTGGATGCAGTTTAATGGGTGAATACAGTTAACGAGTGGGTGTAGTTTGAAGAATAAAAGGTACAATATCATGATTGGAAAAATACACAATACACATAGGAGACTGAAGCTTATGACGACGTTACGGTTCAACTCGAACCATTAACTAGTCACACACAAGCACAATGGGAAGGGAGCCAGTATTTATACGACAGGGGGGCGAGGAAGGGAGTGGTAGAACGAGAGAAGGGAGCAGTATTATTGTAGTAGTAGAAGTGGTGGTGGTGGTGGTGTTGGTGGTGGTGTTGGCGGTTGTGTTGGTTGTGTTGGTGGTGGTGGTGGTGGTGTTGGTGGTGGTGTTGGTGGTGGTGTTGGCGGTCGTGTTGGTGGTGGTGGTGGTGGTGGTGGTGTTGGTGGTGGTGTTGGTGGTGGTTTTGGCGGTTGTGTTGGTGGTGGTGGTGATGGTGGTGGTGTTGGTGGTGGTGTTGGTGGTGGTGTTGGTAGTAGTAGTAGTAGTAGCAGTGGTAATAGTGCAATAGAGGTAGAGATGGGTCTGGGACCAGGCACAATTTGATGGTTTCGCACCAATTGCTGGATGGGTCCCATTTAATTGGCGGGTGCCATTTAATGGGTGGGTGCCATTTAATGGATAGGTGCCATTTAATGGGTGGGTGCCATTGGATGGGTGGGTGCCACTGATGAAAGAGCATTACACGAGTGTAATGGGGTGCGATTTATTGGGTGGTCCTAGTAGTGAATGATGAATGACTATCGTTAGATTTGAGAACCTAGTTAACACCGTATGGTTGACGTTCACTGCATGATCCTAATCCATGACAGACAGTTTCGCAAACAGATAATCCACAATTTAATATACCAGGGGAGACAGGTGGTTATACTCCTCTCATGCATAAGCCTATGAGAATTTATCTCTCTTGCCTCACTTTAGTTTGGGTTTATCGTAACTTTCGCCGCTAATTACGACATGCTGTCCTCTCTCAAAGTGGCGATTAGATGCTGCCCTGTCTCCGATCTCGCCGCTACGTAGGTGCTCAGATCGGCGACTCGTGCAGATGTAGCGGTTCCAGTAGCCTTTGTTTAAAGAAATAGTAGCACCCTATTGTTTAAATGTAGAATGAAAGACGTATCACTCATTACACTACTACCGCTGCTGTTACTACTGGTGCTGCTACTACTGATGCTGCTACTGTTACTACTACTACTACCACCACCACTACTACTACTACTACTATTACTACTACTACTACTGCTGCTATTGTTATTACTACTACTACTACTACTACTACTACTACTACTACTACTACTACTACTACCGATGCTGCAGTTGCTGTTGCTGTTGCTACTATTACTACTGCTACTACTATTACGATTGTAATGAATGGTTTTGAAAACCGACAAGTTGAAGATTGAGACACTAATGCAACATATGGGAATCTTTATTGAGGAAACGTTTCGCCAAACAGTGGTTTCATCAGTCCAATACAAAGCAGAAAGGTGTAAGGAGAGGAGGAGTTTGAGGTAATCAGTTCCTCAGCCTGGAGTCGATGTGTTCAGTCCATCAATCTTGGAGAATGTACAGCATATGGCCGTAGACGTGGCTTATATACTGTAGTCAGGAGAGACGATGCAGGAGGAGGCGGGGTCATAGTGGTACCATCCACTAGTCGAAGTAGGTTTTCGCCGAAAGGTTGGACAAGTTTTGAAGCCACTGTGTGGCGAAACGTTTCCTCAATAAAGATTCCCATATGTTGCATTAGTGTCTCAGTCTATTATTACGATTACTACTACTACCATAGATATTATTTTAATAAACACTACTGCCACTACTACTACTACTACTACTACTACTACTACTACTACTACTACTACTACTACTACTACTACTACTACTACTACTACTACTACTACTACTACCAATAATAATAATAATAATAATAATAATAATAATAATAATAATAATAATAATAATAATAATAATAATAATAATAATAATAATAATAATAATAATAATAATTTGCATTAGTAAGTAGCAAGAGCAGCATTAATATCACCTTACTGGATAACATGCGAAATCTCATTTCAAAACTGAATCAGATCAAAACAAAACAAAAGGCATGGCAATATGCTAGCTAGGCAGAGCCTCCTGTTCATCTTTTTCACGTGCAAACAGAAACTCGGCTTATTTTGTGCATCACTCGAGTCATTAAGGCGCTTGCCGAGAGGCAACACGGGGAAACTGGTCAGTGCACGCTGTTGTTTACTCCCGTGAGATAGTGAGCTCGTTTGGGATGTATAGTTATGTGTGTGTGTGTGTGTGTGTGTGTGTGAGGGAGGGAGAGAGAGAGAGAGAGAGGGTGAGGAGAGAGGGAGAGCACAAATACACAAGCTCAAACATTCTAACACACACAAACACACATCAATGACCTCTACCTCCTACCACCCGAGGCAGACAAAGCTAAAGGGGACCTCTGTTGACAATTCTAAATGAATGCACAGCTGAATATGCTGGGGAATTTACCCAAATGCCATGACCTGATCGACCTGTCGGACCCCCTGGGTACATACACATGCTGTAATACACCATACAGTCTGGTGTATATTGAGTGGTTGCACGGTGACACCAATACACATTCAGTAATGAACATATTTCTTTACTACAGTACAGTATACAACGGCAAAATAATTACTCATTTTGATTTTTAGATAAGCACAGAGGTAAATTTCAACCTCATTTTAAAGTGAATAACAAATAAGCAGATTTTATAAAATGAATAAGAGGCAGCATTTTGAAGTGAATAACAAACAGACAGCAGTTTATTCACTTCAGAAGAGACGGATATGCACCGAGACAGAGAGCCAGACACGTTTAAAAAATATAAACATTAAACTTTGTCAAGGAATAAATATCGCGGATACAGCGCCCACACGTTACGTGGGAAAAAATAAAAAAGTTGAAAATATGACAGCTGGAAATCTATAAATCGTGGCGAGAAATTTCTGTCGTCGTGGATAAGACATTTTCACATTGAAGGAGAACTTACGATAAGTTGAGTTACGACGTAAGGAAAATACAGGGGGCTAGCTAGCCTGGGGAATTACCTTCCTTCACTACACTACCACTTTACAATGAAATAGCAAGAGCCAAAATTAAATTTAATATAATAGTAATGGAATAAAATACTACTGCTTCTACTACTACTACTAATAATTATAATAATAGCACTGTAACGAATATTTCAATATAAAAAAATATTATTTAAGTACAGAATTATGTATTTTACATAAAATTTTTACTTTACGTAGGGTATATACATCAACACACACACACACACACACACACACACACACACACACACACACACACACACACACACACACACACACACACACACACACACACACACACACACACACACACACACACACACATATATATATATATATATATATATATATATATATATATATATATATATATATATATATATATATATATATATATATATATATGTGTCATGCCGAATAAGCAGAACTTGCCATCTTGGCTAAAATAGCAACGCTCGTCTTGCCAAATAGGACAAGTGAAAATTTGTGTATGCAATAATTTCGCCAAAATCATTCTGAACCTAACGAAAAAAATATATTTCACTGTGTTTGTTTAGTATTAAATTACTGTAAACCAATCTAAAATATATTTAGTTGGGTTAGGCTAAAATAAATTGCTCTTGTTATTATAAGGTTAGGTAAGTTTTCTAAGATTCTTTTGGTGGAAAATAAAATTTTTTTACATTAACATTATTGAAAAAATATATCTTTAAACTTATGAGAGAAAATTTCAGAAAGGACTTAATTTTAAATGAGTTCTTGCAAATTGACCAGTTTTACATATTCGGCACGACATATATATATATATATATATATATATATATATATATATATATATATATATATATATATATATATATATATATATATATATATATATATATATATATATATATGCAAAACAACCACTGATTTTGCATTGTTGATTTTGCATCAACAATGCAAAGTTTAATAAGTTTAATGATGGTAGGAACTGGTAATGGTAAATCGTAATTAACGAGTTCTTCGGATAAGAAACTTAATAAATCATCAACAGGAACTTTCGTAAACAAGGAAGTAACATCAAAACTAACCATGTTAAAATCATTTAAGTCAGTCAAGGAGCTTAATTTATCAACTAAATCTAAGTTGTTTTTAACATTGAAGTTAGAAATTTTTCCAACAATAGGGCTCAAAATGTCAACAAGCCATTTGGATAATGTATACGAAACTGATCCTATGGAGCTAATAATTGGTCTGATTGGATTACCTGGTTTATGTGTTTTTATTAGTCCATTACCAGATTTACCATTACCAGTTCCTACCATCATTAAACTTATTAAACTTTGCATTGTTGATGCAAAATTTGTATTTAATGATAAATTTTACACTCAGAAATTTGGTATGGCAATGGGGAATCCTCTTTCACCTGTTCTTAGTAATCTATACAGGGAATTTTTTGAAACAAGATTGCTTAACACAATCCTCCCTAATAGAGCAAAATGGTTCAGATATGTCGATGATATTTTATGTCTTATGCCCAAAAATGTAGATATACACCATTTCCTTGACAAATTAAATAGCTTAGCCCATTCTATAAACTTTACTGTTGAGTTTGAGGAAAATAACTCATTGCCTTTTCTAGATGTTTTAATTATTAAGAGTAATAATGAATTCAAATTTAAAATTTACAGAAAACCTACAAATAACTGTTGCTATGTACACTATTATTCTTCCCATCAAGATAAAGTTAAACTGTCTGTTTTCTCATCAATGTTTTTGAGAGCTTTACGTATTTGTAGTCCAGAGTTCATAGATGAAGAAATATCCAAAATTTATGAAATAGCCAATGATCTGAAATACCCGAGGAATGTAATTGATAAATCATTTAAAATTGCTAAAAATACTTTTTACAACCCAAAAAGGGACAACCAACCTTATTCAACTAAAAATATGTTGGTTCTCCCTTACCATGAAAACTTGGTTGATATGCCTTCTCTTCTTAAGACTTTTAATATCAAAGTTGTATTTAAAAATCTTGATACAGTAAAAAAACTTTTGATAAAGAATTCCCCCCAAAATGCTGACGGATGTGTCTATAAGATTCCTTGTAAAATTTGCGATAAAGTTTATTACGGTCAAACTGGTAAAAATCTCGAACTTTGATTAAAACAACATAAATATAGCATTAGAACTGGACAAGTTTCCAATGCTCTATTTATTCATGTGAGAGACTTTAACCATCCAATTGATTTTCAAAAAGTTGAGAAAGTTGTATCAAGCAAGTCCATGGTTGACAGAAATATAATTGAATCTTGTTTCATAAAAAGCAGTTTTGAAAATAAAATGAATATTTCCTTAGGTTTGTATAAATTAGATTCATTTATAATTAATAAAATTTGGTTAGAGTTTAATAATACATTGGACAAATAATAAACCTTATTTCTTGGGTAGAATGATTTGTTGGTGGGTTGTCGTGAGGACCTGTCTAGTTGGACCAGCGGACCTACTGCAGTGTTCCCCTTTTCTTATGAGTCCGGTATTGTCTCGCGTCAGGTGTTTCTTTGTTGTGGGAGTTGACTGTGAGGTGTGGTCTAAGCCCTTTTATTGCCTTCCTTTGATGTATTACTTTCATAGTTCCTTGATAATGTGAGTAGTCACGAAAGCGCTTGGAATTTCACTACTGTTTCACAGTGGTTGTTTTGCATAATTTAAAATCACCTGTTTACTTTGATCTTATTGCATATATATATATATATATATATATATATATATATATATATATATATATATATATATATATATATATATATATATATATATATATATATATATATATATATTTCAACGAGCCAGCCGTATCCCACTGATGTAGGGTAGCCCAAAAGTAAAAAAGGAAAGTTTCTCCTTTTAAATTTAGTAATATATACAGGAGAAGGGGTTACTAGCCCCTTGCTCCCGGCATTTTAGTCGCCTCTTACGACACGCATGGCTTACTGAGGAAGAATTCTGTTCCACTTCCCCATGGATAATATATATATATACATATACATATATATATATATATATATATATATATATATATATATATATATATATATATATATATATATATATATATATATACATATATATATATATATATATATATATATATATATATATATATATATATATATATATATATATATATATATATATATATATATATATATATATATATCAGATCACTTTTTAACTGTAGTTACAATGAGAATGGGGTTGAAGATGTACGGGGTAGGTTTAAGAATACAGTGTTAGAGTGTTCAGCAGAAGTTTGTGGTTACAGGATAGTGGGTGCAGGAGGGAAGAAGAGTGATTGGTGGAATGAGAGGTTTCTACAAAGTAGAAGTGATGCAAAGAGGGAG
The DNA here is from genome assembly GCF_038502225.1 of Cherax quadricarinatus. Taxonomy (NCBI): domain Eukaryota; kingdom Metazoa; phylum Arthropoda; class Malacostraca; order Decapoda; family Parastacidae; genus Cherax; species Cherax quadricarinatus. The sequence goes on from NC_091292.1 coordinate 8,572,970, forward strand.
GAGTATATGGAGAGGAAAAGAGAGGTTAATAGAGTGGTGAAGCAATGTAAAAAGAGAGCAACTGAGAGAGTAGGTGAGATGTTATCAACAAATTTTGTTGAAAATAAAAAGTTTTGGAGTGAGATTAATAAGTTGAGGAAGCCTAGGGAGCAAGTATATTTGATTGTTAAAAACAGGAGATGAGAGTTATTAAATGGAGAGTTAGAGCAATCGGGAAGATGGAGGGAATGTATTGATGAATTGTTAAATGTTGATGAACATAGGGAAGCTGTGATATCGTGTACAGGGCAAGGAGGAATAACATCTTGTAGGAGTGAGGAGGAACCAGCTGTGAGTGTGGGGAAGGTCGTGAGGCAGTAGGTAGAATGAAAGGGAGCAAAGTAGCTGGAATTGATGGGGTAAAGATATAAATGTTAAAATCAGGTGGTGATATAGTTTTGGAGTGGTTGGTGCTTTTATTTAATAAATGTATGGAAGAGGGTAAGGTATCTAGGAATTGGCAGACAGTATGCATAGTTCCTTTGTATAAAGGGAAAGGGAACAAAAGAGAATGCAAAAAATCATAGGGGAATAAGTCTGTTGAATATACCTGGGAAAGTGTATAGTAGAGTTATTACTGAAAGAATTAAGAGTAAGACGGAAAGTAGGATAGCAGATGAACAAGGAGGCTTTAGGGAGGGGCTGCGTAGACCAAGTGTTTACAGAGAAACACATAGGCGAACAGTATTTAGATCAGGGTAAAGAGGCTTTTGTGGCATTTATGGATTTGGAAAAGCTTATGACAGGGTGGATAAAGGGGCAATGTGGTAAATGTAGCCAATGTATTGAATAGGAGGTAGGTTATTGAAAGCAGTGAAAAGTTTTTACGAGGATAGTGAGGCTCAGGTTAGAGTACATAGGAGAGAGGGAGATTATTTCACAGTAAAAGAAGGCCTTAGACAAGGATGTGTGATGTCACCGTGGTTGTTCAATATATTTATAGATGGGGTTGTAAGAGAAGTGAATGCTCGGGTGTTGGCAAGAGGTGTGGGGTTAAAAGACAAAGAATCTAATACAAAGTGGGAGTTGCCACAGTTGCTCTTTGCTGATAACACTGTGCTGTTGGGAGATTGTGAAGAGAAGTTGCAGAGATTGGTGGATGAGTTTGGTAGGGTTTGTAGAAGAAGAAAATTAAAAGTGAATATAGGAAAGGCTAAGGTGATAAGGATAACAAAAAAATAGGTATCGAAAGATTGAATATCAGGTTGGAGGGAGAGAGTATGGAGGGGGTGAATGTATTCAAATGTTTAGGAGCGGACGTGTCAGCAGATGGGTCTATGAAAGATGAGGTGAATCAGAATTGATGAGGGGGAAAAGGTGAGTGGTGCACTGAGGAGTCTGTGGAGAGAAAGAACTCTGTCCATGGGAGCAAAGAGGGGAATGTATGAAAGTGTAGTTAAACCAGAGCTCTTATATGGGTGTGAAGCATGGGTGGTGAATGTTGCAACAAGGAGAAGGCTGGAGGCAGTGGAGATGTCGTGTCTGAGGAAAATGTGTGGTGTGAATATAATGCAGAGAATTCGTAGTTTGGATATTAGGAGGAGGTGCGAGATTACCAAAACTATTATCCGGAGGGTTGAGGAGGGTTTGTTGAAGTGGTTCAGACATGTAGAGAGGCTAGAACAAAATAGAATGACTTTGGGAGTGTATAAATCTGTAGTGGAGGGAAGGACGGGTAGAGGTCTGCCTAGGAAAGGTTGGAGGGAGGGGGTAAAGAAGGTTTTGTGTGCGAGGGACTTACAGCAAGCATGTGTGAGCGTGTTATATAGGAGCGAATGGAGACAAACGGTTATTTAGGACATGATGCACTGTTGGAGTGTGAGCAACGTAATATTTTTAATGGGATTCAGGGAAACCAGCAGGCCGGACTTGAGTCCTGGAGATGGGAAGTACAGTGCCTGCACTCTGAAGGAGGGGTGTTAATGTTGCAGTTTAAAAACTGTAGTGTAAAGCACCCTTCTGGCAAGACAGTGATGGAGTGAATGATGGTGAAAGTTTTTCTTTTTCGGACCACCCTGTCTTGGTGGGAGACGGCCGATGTGTTAATAAAAAATAATAATATATAATATGGGTTGATGATTTTTATATAATAATAATAATATCTCAAACAACCTTCCTTCTCTTGAAATTCCCTTCCCCACCTCCTAATCCTCTTGTTCCTCCTGATTCCCCTCCTTCCTCTGTTCTTCCTTACCCTCCTCTTGTTCTTCAGGTTCCTTCTACACTTCCTCCTCATCCTCTTCTTGTTCTCCTTCCAGCTCTTTTCTCTTACTGAGCTGCTACACCCTTCTTTCCTTCTTATTTCTCTTTTGTCTTTCTTCTTCTGCATCACTACCCTTGTCCTCTCCTCTCTACGCCTCCTCATTAGCATTTTATCCAAAGTCTTCAAAAAATTTTCCTCCTTCTCCACCTCCTCGTCCTCTCCATCCTCTTCCTCTATTTCCTCCTCCTCCTCCTTTATTTCCTTCTCCTTGA
>NC_091292.1:8580483-8592983 GCF_038502225.1 Cherax quadricarinatus
TTGTTTTAACCTTGACTGCTACCACCCTTGACCATAATGTACGTGGCTCTTACTCAAGGTCACATAGAATCAAATCACCCAAGGGACTCAAAGAAAGAAAAGCTGAGTTAATCTGACGTGAGGAAGAAAGAACATTCACAAGATGACAGCTCTTGGGTCGGAGGTTAAAGAGGCTGGATAACGTGGTTGCTGGAGCTTGACACGCGGGATCAGCACAGGTCAGTATGGATGAGGACTTGGTGTTGAGGGCCACAGGGTCAAGCAGTAGACGAGGGTGGGTGGAGTGGCACTGACACACACACACACACATACACACACACACTCACACACACACACACACACACACACACACACACACACACACACACACACACACACACACACACACACACACACACACACACACACACACACACACACACACACACACACACACACACACACACACACACACACACACACACACACACAGTCGGGTAATATGAGAAAAACTATAACAACGTTCAAATGGTCTAAGCCTTTGAACATTTGAGGATGTTACGTGTCATAGTTCTAAAAGACTGCTATATCCCAAGGGGCAGCTCGTCTGTGATATATTCCCACTAACTTCTGCAGCAGTGAAGCGTAATCCCACGGCGTGCTTTCACTTTACAAGGACCACGCGTCGCGAATGACTGCCCCGGAAGGCGCTCAAGTTACCTGAACGGTCTGGAGAGGTTGGGACTGTTGGTCTTGGGCAAACGACCATTGTGCATGTACATAAAGCGATTATTAACAACTTCCGGAACCAGTAGGAACCAGTAGGTGGCGTTATACGTAAGAATGATGATGATGATGTCGCGGACTATACTGAATATCTCGCGTTATTACATGCCACTACTATACGCCTCATAGTATCCTAATTTATTTAAAAAAAATCTAAAGGTGTATACTGCAGTTTAATTGCAGCAGGGAGCAGTCCGGCCGGTGGTCGGCAATTCTCACTCTCTGCATCTGGAAAGCGTTATCGAATAGCCTCTATCGGCTATTTATTTTTCAAATAACTCAAGAGATTCTTTTTTTGTATTCTTCGTCTTCTTTTTCTTCTTCTTCTTCTTCTTCTTCTTCTTCTTCTTCTTCTTCTTCTTCTTCTTCTTCTTCTTCTTCTTCTTCTATGATTATAATTATAATTATTATTATTATTATTATTATTATTGTTATTATTATTTTTATCATTATCAGTAAATATATTTTCCGATATATTACACCGAGAGAGATGTGTTGATATGTTGTTGTTACATTATCATTATCAAGATCGTTGCTATTATACTCTAGTATACACCGTGACTGTTTTCAATGAATATTTCCTTATAGACTGAGCCATTTACCTGCACCTACACTTGGATAGTTTCATTCAGCTGTGCCTCGCCTTTACCGGTGCAAACACCTGTGCCTGTGGACGAGAATCCACGTCTACACACACATGTAATTGCACTTCTGCTGAGGAGCCGTCCAGCACCCTCTTCCGGCGCCGCCTAAACTTAAAAAGGGTCACCCGTGGCGAAACGTTTCCTTTAATAAATGTCCTGAACTGTAAACAAGCAGCCTTTTCCACAGTTCGTCGGTATCACCATACCATTTACACCCACGTACAGTTAGTTGCGGAGAACGACGCCTGCCTGACCGTAGTTTGCTAACTGGGAAGCTATGTTTGACATACTCTGGAACGAACGGAGCGGAAGTGGACTGTCAATTATTTAAGTAGCAAAAAGGGGAAAGAATTATCACTGGGAAAATTACTACTCAGTAAGATCTCTTATGAACCTCCTCTACCTGGTGCGATTAAAGAAGCATCGGAAATTAGACTGACACACACCACACACACACACACACACACACACACACACACACACACACACACACACACACACACACACACACACACACACACACACACACACACACACACACATACATACACACACACCACACACACACACCACACACACCATACACACACACATACACACACACACGCACACACACACCACACACACACACACGCGCACACACATACACACACACACACACACACACACACACACACACACACACACACACACACACACACACACACACACACACACACACACACACACACACACACACACACACACACACACACACACACACACACACACACACACACACACACACACACACACACACACACATATTATATATGCCGTGCAGAACAGATAAAACTTGCGATTTTGGCTTAAACAGCAACGCTTTTCTTGCCGAATAAGGCAAGCGAAAATTTGTGTATGCAATAATTTCGCAAAAACCATTCTGAACCTAACGAAAAAACATATTTCATTGTGTTTGTTTATTATTAAATTATTGTAAACTTATCTAAAATATATTTAGCTGGATTAGGCTAGATTATATTGCGCTTGTTACAATAAGGTTAGGTAAGTTTTCTAAAATTCTTTTGGTACATAGTTATTAATTTTTGCATTAACATAAATGAAAAAATATATATCTTTGAACGTATAAGAGAAAATTTTAGAAAGGACTTAATTTTAAAGTTCTTGCTAATTAACCAGTTTTACATATTCGGCACGACATATATATTCATATATATATATATATATATATATATATATATATATATATATATATATATATATATATATATATATATATATATATATATATATATATATATATATATACATATATATATATATATATATATATATATATATATATATATATATATATATATATATATATATATATATATATATATATATATATATAAAGAAAAATATTGCAGGCAAAAAGAATAAGAAAGAGAAACAGTAGCAGTAGTTGTGCAGTAATGATCAGTCAGTCTGGTGGTCTCTTCTGCAGGTCGCGCTTCTGGCTAACGGAGCCCCAAGTAACCGTGTCCAGTAGTAACTACCCACACCCCCTTCACTCCCCTCGACAGTGCACCGTCACTGTCACCGCAAACACGAAAAATCTTACACACGTTCGGGTTGCCTATACCGTAACGACAGTGATGCTTTCGTGGACCTCACGTTACCGTTGCGTCGGTCCATGAAGATAAATATGTGTTGACCAGCGCTAGAGCTCGTCTCTTCTCTGGATTATCCAGCTCCCTTCCTACCTGGCTTGTCTGTCTTCCTGAGACAGGGAACTGTCTACTTCTGTTGAAATGAAACCTACTGCTATCTAAATTAATTCTATTTCTATCTAGATTAATTCTATTTCTATCTAGATTAAATGCTCACTTACTGGTATGGATATAGAAGCGTAGTGCCGATAAATACACTACTGTATACGGTCCATATAATGCTTTATCGAGTCTTGACTTTATCAAGCTCTTACTTTTCTTTTAATTTAGATTAAATTAGGTAAATTTAGGCTAGATTGGGTTATACACAAATAACCCGCACATAGGAGAGAGGAGCTTACGACAACGTCTCGGTCCGACTTGGACTATTTACAAAGTCACAAGTCGGACCAAAACGCCGTCGTGAGTTCCTCTCTCCTATGTGCGGGTCATTTGTGTGTTGTTCCAGTCACGGTATTGTGCCTTTTTGTTATTTTTTGTAGCTTCCATCTCTGATATTTCTGATGTCTCAGTACTAACTTGTGTTTGTGTATCTTCTATTCATATATGTTTTACGTGTTTATCTTCGTATTTTAGCTTTTTCTTAGCCAACTGGGGAGCTCCAAGGAAGTCTCAAGTAACGTGATATAGTGTCTAATAAGCCTTCGCAATTCTCTTTTCAGATTATTGGTCAGAATGCCTCGTGTGTCCTATAACTGTGCGGTGTTTCCCAAGTGGTACGACGAGTCATGAGGTCGTATCTAACTCTCCCAATACCCTCGCAAGGTGAGTCGTGAGGTTGTTCCAGGCCCTTCCACGACCTCCTGCAAGACAAGTCGTGGGGTTATCTGACGATTCCTCAACCACCTGACGGGTCAAATCATGGTAAAGTATCTACAATTCATTGTGTTAAGTAATCCTCATATGTTTAACAATTCATAAAAAAAAACATTCTACCATCTACAACATTTGACAACTATTCCTCTGTCTCTCTCTCTAAGTTTTTCCAGGCTTGTCGACTCCTCTTCCTCCTAGGATACTTGACGTCGCTCCTTCCTCTTCTCGTCACTTGACAAGACTCTCATGCCGCCCCTCGTCGCCTGCCAACGGTGCTTCCGTTCATCTCCAGGGTGACGCTGACTGTAACTGTAACTACAACATATATTTTCTCCGTCTCCCTAACTGTCTTCTCGTAATCTGTTATTCTCCTCCCTCACCGTCTCTTGCAGTCTATTTCGTCTACGTCTCCCTCACCCTCTGGTCTACCTTCCTACTTGGAGGGTGGGGGATCAGCGCCCCTTTGATATACCTGTGACCATACACAAATAACCCGCACATAGGAAAGAGGAGCTTACGACGACGTTTCGGTCCGACTTGGACCATTTATAAGCGGGTTATATTTGTGTATTATTCCAGTAACGGTATTGTGCCTATTTGTTCTTTACCTGTGGCCAGTTTTGAGTCTTTCTACTCCTGCAGCCTGGTCTGAGGCCAGGCTTCACAAGTGGTTGCCTGGTCAACCAGGCTGTTGCTATTGGTTGCCTGATGTTTCACATACGCATCACAGCCTGACTGATGTAGTACTTGGCAAAGGAACTGATCCTGTTTACTACTGAAGACTTGTACACTTGTTGTTGCACCATTTCTGATGTGCGCTGGCAGTGTTCCTGTACAGTGCCCAAGGCCTGCCCCGCCCAGTCTCAGACCAGGTCTCCCAAGAGCGACCCCGCCCAGTCTCAGACCAGGTCTCCCAAAAGCGACCCTGCCCAGTCTCAGACCAGGTCTCCCAAAAGCGACCCCGCCCAGTCTCAGACCAGGTCTCCCAAAAGCGACCCCGCCCAGTCTCAGACCAGGTCTCCCAAAAGCGACCCTGCCCAGTCTCAGACCAGGTCTCCCAAAAGCGACCCCGCCCAGTCTCAGACCAGGTCTCCCAAAAGCGACCCTGCCCAGTCTCAGACCAGGTCTCCCAAAAGCGACCCTGCCCAGTCTCAGACCAGGTCTCCCAAAAGCGACCCCGCCCAGTCTCAGACCAGGTCTCCCAAAAGCGACCCTGCCCAGTCTCAGACCAGGTCTCCCAAAAGCGACCCCGCCCAGTCTCAGACCAGGTCTCCCAAAAGCGACCCCGCCCAGTCTCAGACCAGGTCTCCCAAAAGCGACCCTGCCCAGTCTCAGACCAGGTCTCCCAAAAGCGACCCTGCCCAGTCTCAGACCAGGTCTCCCAAAAGCGACCCTGCCCAGTCTCAGACCAGGTCTCCCAAAAGCGACCCTGCCCAGTCTCAGACCAGGTCTCCCAAAAGCGACCCTGCCCAGTCTCAGACCAGGTCTCCCAAAAGCGACCCCGCCCAGTCTCAGACCAGGTCTCCCAAAAGCGACCCTGCCCAGTCTCAGACCAGGTCTCCCAAAAGCGACCCTGCCCAGTCTCAGACCAGGTCTCCCAAGAGCGACCCTGCCCAGTCTCAGACCAGGTCTCCCAAAAGCGACCCCGCCCAGTCTCAGACCAGGTCTCCCAAAAGCGACCCCGCCCAGTCTCAGACCAGGTCTCCCAAAAGCGACCCCGCCCAGTCTCAGACCAGGTCTCCCAAAAGCGACCCTGCCCAGTCTCAGACCAGGTCTCCCAAAAGCGACCCCGCCCAGTCTCAGACCAGGTCTCCCAAAAGCGACCCTGCCCAGTCTCAGACCAGGTCTCCCAAAAGCGACCCTGCCCAGTCTCAGACCAGGTCTCCCAAAAGCGACCCTGCCCAGTCTCAGACCAGGTCTCCCAAAAGCGACCCTGCCCAGTCTCAGACCAGGTCTCCCAAAAGCGACCCCGCCCAGTCTCAGACCAGGTCTCCCAAAAGCGACCCTGCCCAGTCTCAGACCAGGTCTCCCAAAAGCGACCCTGCCCAGTCTCAGACCAGGTCTCCCAAGAGCGACCCTGCCCAGTCTCAGACCAGGTCTCCCAAAAGCGACCCCGCCCAGTCTCAGACCAGGTCTCCCAAAAGCGACCCCGCCCAGTCTCAGACCAGGTCTCCCAAAAGCGACCCTGCCCAGTCTCAGACCAGGTCTCCCAAAAGCGACCCCGCCCAGTCTCAGACCAGGTCTCCCAAAAGCGACCCCGCCCAGTCTCAGACCAGGTCTCCCAAAAGCGACCCTGCCCAGTCTCAGACCAGGTCTCCCAAAAGCGACCCTGCCCAGTCTCAGACCAGGTCTCCCAAAAGCGACCCAGCCCAGTCTCAGACCAGGTCTCCCAAAAGCGACCCTGCCCAGTCTCAGACCAGGTCTCCCAAAAGCGACCCTGCCCAGTCTCAGACCAGGTCTCCCAAAAGCGACCCCGCCCAGTCTCAGACCAGGTCTCCCAAAAGCGACCCTGCCCAGTCTCAGACCAGGTCTCCCAAAAGCGACCCTGCCCAGTCTCAGACCAGGTCTCCCAAGAGCGACCCTGCCCAGTCTCAGACCAGGTCTCCCAAAAGCGACCCCGCCCAGTCTCAGACCAGGTCTCCCAAAAGCGACCCCGCCCAGTCTCAGACCAGGTCTCCCAAAAGCGACCCCGCCCAGTCTCAGACCAGGTCTCCCAAAAGCGACCCTGCCCAGTCTCAGACCAGGTCTCCCAAAAGCGACCCCGCCCAGTCTCAGACCAGGTCTCCCAAAAGCGACCCTGCCCAGTCTCAGACCAGGTCTCCCAAAAGCGACCCTGCCCAGTCTCAGACCAGGTCTCCCAAGAGCGACCCTGCCCAGTCTCAGACCAGGTCTCCCAAAAGCTACCCCGCCCAGTCTCAGACCAGGTCTCCCAAAAGCGACCCCGCCCAGTCTCAGACCAGGTCTCCCAAAAGCGACCCCGCCCAGTCTCAGACCAGGTCTCCCAAAAGCGACCCTGCCCAGTCTCAGACCAGGTCTCCCAAAAGCGACCCCGCCCAGTCTCAGACCAGGTCTCCCAAAAGCGACCCTGCCCAGTCTCAGACCAGGTCTCCCAAAAGCGACCCTGCCCAGTCTCAGACCAGGTCTCCCAAAAGCGACCCCGCCCAGTCTCAGACCAGGTCTCCCAAAAGCGACCCTGCCCAGTCTCAGACCAGGTCTCCCAAAAGCGACCCCGCCCAGTCTCAGACCAGGTCTCCCAAGAGCGACCCTGCCCAGTCTCAGACCAGGTCTCCCAAAAGCGACCCCGCCCAGTCTCAGACCAGGTCTCCCAAGAGCGACCCCGCCCAGTCTCAGACCAGGTCTCCCAAAAGCGACCCTGCCCAGTCTCAGACCAGGTCTCCCAAAAGCGACCCTGCCCAGTCTCAGACCAGGTCTCCCAAAAGCGACCCTGCCCAGTCTCAGACCAGGTCTCCCAAGAGCGACCCCGCCCAGTCTCAGACCAGGTCTCCCAAAAGCGACCCTGCCCAGTCTCAGACCAGGTCTCCCAAAAGCGACCCTGCCCAGTCTCAGACCAGGTCTCCCAAAAGCGACCCTGCCCAGTCTCAGACCAGGTCTCCCAAGAGCGACCCCGCCCAGTCTCAGACCAGGTCTCCCAAAAGCGACCCCGCCCAGTCTCAGACCAGGTCTCCCAAAAGCGACCCTGCCCAGTCTCAGACCAGGTCTCCCAAAAGCGACCCCGCCCAGTCTCAGACCAGGTCTCCCAAGAGCGACCCTGCCCAGTCTCAGACCAGGTCTCCCAAAAGCGACCCTGCCCAGTCTCAGACCAGGTCTCCCAAGAGCGACCCCGCCCAGTCTCAGACCAGGTCTCCCAAAAGCGACCCCGCCCAGTCTCAGACCAGGTCTCCCAAAAGCGACCCTGCCCAGTCTCAGACCAGGTCTCCCAAAAGCGACCCCGCCCAGTCTCAGACCAGGTCTCCCAATAGCGACCCTGCCCAGTCTCAGACCAGGTCTCCCAAAAGCGACCCTGCCCAGTCTCAGACCAGGTCTCCCAAAAGCGACCCCGCCCAGTCTCAGACCAGGTCTCCCAAAAGCGACCCTGCCCAGTCTCAGACCAGGTCTCCCAAAAGCGACCCCGCCCAGTCTCAGACCAGGTCTCCCAAGAGCGACCCTGCCCAGTCTCAGACCAGGTCTCCCAAAAGCGACCCCGCCCAGTCTCAGACCAGGTCTCCCAAGAGCGACCCCGCCCAGTCTCAGACCAGGTCTCCCAAAAGCGACCCTGCCCAGTCTCAGACCAGGTCTCCCAAAAGCGACCCTGCCCAGTCTCAGACCAGGTCTCCCAAAAGCGACCCTGCCCAGTCTCAGACCAGGTCTCCCAAGAGCGACCCCGCCCAGTCTCAGACCAGGTCTCCCAAAAGCGACCCTGCCCAGTCTCAGACCAGGTCTCCCAAAAGCGACCCTGCCCAGTCTCAGACCAGGTCTCCCAAAAGCGACCCTGCCCAGTCTCAGACCAGGTCTCCCAAGAGCGACCCCGCCCAGTCTCAGACCAGGTCTCCCAAAAGCGACCCTGCCCAGTCTCAGACCAGGTCTCCCAAAAGCGACCCTGCCCAGTCTCAGACCAGGTCTCCCAAAAGCGACCCCGCCCAGTCTCAGACCAGGTCTCCCAAGAGCGACCCTGCCCAGTCTCAGACCAGGTCTCCCAAAAGCGACCCTGCCCAGTCTCAGACCAGGTCTCCCAAGAGCGACCCCGCCCAGTCTCAGACCAGGTCTCCCAAAAGCGACCCCGCCCAGTCTCAGACCAGGTCTCCCAAAAGCGACCCTGCCCAGTCTCAGACCAGGTCTCCCAAAAGCGATATAACTTAGCTTTAACGCAAGATAAAACAAGATTTATTCATGCTCAATATATATAGATTTATGAATTATTATATGTATTTATACAATGACTGCAATAAACACATAATTGTCTTAGACATTAGCGATAAATTATGTAGGTTAACCTAAGATGACGCCCCAAAACTGACTGATTTATTTTCAACCATCTCTTTTATATACGTGTGATTAGCGTAGCAGTTTATGTCGACGAGACACAGTCTTGGCATTGTGTAGCCAAAAACACAGTTTATATTCGCGTACATCGATTTTTGTATAGCCAAAAATGGCAAAATTTTCAAGAAATAACAAATATATTGTACTTGGCATAATTTTTTTTATTTAGTCTATATTTGAGTATATTTGGAAATTGCCAAGCAGGTGACTGTGGATTTTTGTGAGCATGTAAGTATTGTAAGATGAACAAGCAGGTAAGTGTGGATTTTTGTGTGTACATGAAAGGAACACGTAGGTAAGTGCACACGGATTTTTATGTATGAGACAATCAGATTAGTGTGGATTTTTTTGTATGAGCGAGGGAGACAATCAAGTGAGTGTGGATTGTTTTTAGAATTAGCATATTGTCTAAGTTCGTGTGCACTACTTCAAGCACCCGCATCGTTCCTGGTGGTGGTGGTTGTGGGGTGGAAGGGGTGGTAGAGATGGTGGTGGGATGGTTATGGTGGTAGAGGTTGTAGAGGTGGTTGTTGGGAGGTGTTGTTTGTGGATAGTGAGTGTGGAGTCACCGACGCCCGCTGTCTGCAGTCCAAGGTATGCACCACAACCCGGCTGATCAGGAACTGATTTGACGGTGATAGTGATTGTTATAGTGATGATGGTCGTGCATGTAGTTGTGGTGGTGTTGGTGGTGGTGTTGTTGCCGGGGGTTTCATTGGTGGTGGTGGTTGTGGGGTCCATTGGTGGTTGCTGCATCGATGGTGGTGGCAGTGGCTGTGGTGGTGTTGGTGGTGGTGTTGGTGGTGGTGTTGGTGGTGGTGTTAGTGGTGCTGTTGGTGGTGGTGTTGGTGGTGGTGTTGGTGGGGGTGTGGATGGTCGTGGTGGCCGTGGAACTAATGTCAGTGGATGTTTTTTAGGTGCGAGTGCCTTTGGTGGTGGCGTTAGGGAGGATGTACAACACCGCAAGCGGAGGCGGCTGACCGCTTGCGGTGTGGTCAGTCGCAGTTGGCTGCCCACACCGCCTCTCACAGGACGTCCTGCCGCAGCTCAGACCGCAGGAACAACAATCTTGCTGGGGATCCTTTCCCCTTCCTCCACATCTTGTCTCATCCTCTAAACCAAGAGTTACATACTCCCTTCCCTCTCTCCCTCTCTATCTCTCTTCTTCGCTGCCCCATTTGTCTTGCACAGCCTTGTTTCTGTCTCATACTGCTTCGTTCCATCTTGTTCCCTTTCGTTCTGTTACATTTCCGTTTCCTGTCTAGTTTCTGTCCTGTCGTGTCTCGTTTTTAACTCGTTCTGTCATGATTTCACTCACCTCTGCCTTGTTTCTGTCTTATTCTATCTTATTTCTGTCTCCCGCTGCTCTGTTTCTCTCTGGCGTAGACCTCTATCCATCGCCTTCTGTCATGTTCCCGTCGCGTTCTGCCCAGTTGCTGTCTCGTTCCTGTTGGTCCATTGCCGGTGATTCTCTCTTTTTTACCGTCTCGTCTCATTTCTCTCACTCTGATCTGATTTGATAGCTTTATTATGCACCCAAAACTCGCGTCTAGTTCTGCCTCGTTGATCTCTCTCTCTCTCTCTCTGTCCCTCTCTCTCTCTGTCTCTCTGACTCTCTCTCTCTCTCTCTCTCTCTCTCTCTCTCTCTCTCTCTCTCTCTCTCTCTCTCTCTCTCTCTCTCTCTCTCTCTCTCAAACCTTCCCCTCTTTCCCTTGCCAAGGACCACAACCTCCCTCTTCTCATCCCTTTCAGCAAACACTAAACTCAGCCTCCTTCCTTCTGTGTTTTTTTTTTTTTTTTGTTTGCTGTCTTATCCCGTGTCGTTTAAACTATCACGTTGGGGGATCTTCTCTACCAAATTCCGTCGTGTCGTAAAAGATATTAATGTTTCTCTTCTCTCACGTCCCTTTTATTGCTATTATCATTATTATTATTATTATTATTATTATTATTACTGTTATTATTACTGTTATTACTATTATTATTGTTATTTTTGTTGTTATTGGTAATGCTATTATTATTGTGTTGTTGCTATTTTTTTTAATTATTATTATTGTAGTTGTCATCGTTGTTGTCGTTGTTGTTATCGTCGTTGTTGTCATCGTTGTTGTCGTCGTTGTTGTCGTCGTTGTTGTCGTCGTTGTTGTCGTCGTTGTTGTTGTCGTTGTTGTCGTCGTTGTTGTCATCGTTGTTGTCATCGTTGTTGTCATCGTTGTTGTCATCGTTGTTGTCGTCGTTGTTGTCATCGTTGTTGTCGTCGTTGTTGTCATCGTTGTTGTCGTCGTTGTTGTCGTCGTTGTTGTCGTCGTTGTTGTTGTTGTTGTTGGTAAAGTTTGGGACTCTTACGCCAAGAAACTTATGTTTTCACCCATTGAGAATAATTTCGGTTTAAATGAGATATTACTTTTGAAATAAATTGTTTTATGAATAAGAAAAGGAAAGAGAGAGAAAATAAATTTATATTAGAACACACACACACACACACACACACACACACACACACACACACACACAGACAGGGAAGGCACTACAATGGATCAGGGAATACTTGTCAGGAAGACAGCAGCGAGTCATGGTACGTGGCGAGGTGTCAGAGTGGGCACCTGTGACCAGCGGGGTCCCACAGGGGTCAGTCCTAGGACCAGTGCTGTTTCTGGTATTTGTGAACGACATGACGGAAGGAATAGACTCTGAGGTGTCCCTGTTTGCAGATGACGTGAAGTTGATGAGAAGAATTCATTCGATCGAAGACCAGGCAGAACTACAAAGGGATCTGGACAGGCTGCAAACCTGGTCCAGTAATTGGTTACTGGAGTTCAATCCCACCAAGTGCAAAGTCATGAAGACTGGGGAAGGGCAAAGAAGACCGCAGACGGAGTACAGTCTAGGGGGGCCAGAGACTACAAACCTCACTCAAGGAAAAAGATCTTGGGGTGAGTATAACACCAGGCACATCTCCTGAAGCGCACATCAACCGAATAACTGCTGCAGCATGTGGGAGCCTAGCAAACCTCAGAACAGCATTCCGACATCTTAATAAGGAATCGTTCAGGACCCTGTACACCGTGTACGTTAGGCCCATATTGGAGTATGCGGCACCAGTTTGGAACCCACACCTAGCCAAACACGTAAAGAAACTAGAGAAAGTGCAAAGGTTTGCAACAAGACTAGTCCCAAAGCTAAAAGGTATGTCCTACGAGGAGAGGTTAAGGGAAATCAACCTGACGACACTGGAGGACAGGAGAGATAGGGGGGACATGATAACGACATACAAAATACTGAGAGGAATTGACAAGGTGGACAAAGACAGGATGTTCCAGAGATGGGACACAGTAACAAGGGGACACAGTTGGAAGGTGAAGACACAGATGAATCACAGGGATGTTAGGAAGTATTTCTTCAGCCACAGAGTAGTCAGTAAGTGGAAAAGGTTGGGAAGCGATGTAGTGGAGGCAGGATCCATACATAGCTTTAAGCAGAAGTATGATAAAGCTCACGATTCAGGGAGAGTGACCTAGTA
>NC_091292.1:8597983-8660483 GCF_038502225.1 Cherax quadricarinatus
CGAAACAGGGAGATTGCCTGAGGCATGGAAGACAGCAAATGTAGTCCCAATCTTTAAAAAAGGAGACAGACATGAAGCATTAAACTACAGACCAGTGTCACTGACATGTATAGTATGCAAAATCATGGAGAAGATTATCAGGAGAAGAGTGGTGGAACACCTAGAAAGGAATGATCTCATCAACAGCAGCCAACATGGTTTCAGGGACGGGAAATCCTGTGTCACAAACCTACTGGAGTTCTATGACATGGTGACAGCAGTAAGACAAGAGAGAGAGGGGTGGGTGGATTGCATTTTCTTGGACTGCAAGAAGGCGTTTGACACAGTTCCACACAAGAGATTGGTGCAAAAACTGGAGGACCAAGCAGGGATAACAGGGAAGGCACTACAATGGATCAGGGAATACTTGTCAGGAAGACAGCAGCGAGTCATGGTACGTGGTGAGGTGTCAGAGTGGGCACCTGTGACCAGCGGGGTCCCGCAGGGGTCAGTCCTAGGACCAGTGCTGTTTCTGGTATTTGTGAACGACATGACGGAAGGAATAGACTCTGAGGTGTCCCTGTTTGCAGATGACGTGAAGTTGATGAGAAGAATTCACTCGATCGAAGACCAGGCAGAACTACAAAGGGATCTGGACAGGCTGCAGACCTGGTCCAGCAATTGGCTCCTGGAGTTCAATCCCACCAAGTGCAAAGTCATGAAGATTGGGGAAGGGCAAAGAAGGCCGCAGACGGAGTACAGTCTAGGGGGTCAGAGACTACAAACCTCACTCAAGGAAAAAGATCTTGGGGTGAGTATAACACCAGGCACATCTCCTGAAGCGCACATCAACCAAATAACTGCTGCAGCATATGGGCGCCTAGCAAACCTCAGAACAGCATTCCGACATCTTAATAAGGAATCATTCAGGACCCTGTACACCGTGTATGTTAGGCCCATATTGGAGTATGCGGCACCAGTTTGGAACCCACACCTAGCCAAGCACGTGAAGAAACTAGAGAAAGTGCAAAGGTTTGCAACAAGACTAGTCCCAGAGCTAAGAGGTATGTCCTACGAGGAGAGGTTAAGGGAAATCAACCTGACGACACTGGAGGACAGGAGAGATAGGGGGGACATGATAACGACATACAAAATACTGAGAGGAATTGACAAGGTGGACAAAGACAGGATGTTCCAGAGATTGGACACAGTAACAAAGGGACACAGTTGGAAGTTGAAGACACAGATGAATCACAGGGATGTTAGGAAGTATTTCTTCAGCCACAGAGTAGTCAGTAAGTGGAATAGTTTGGGAAGCGATGTAGTGGAGGCAGGATCCATACATAGCTTTAAGCAGAGGTATGATAAAGCTCACGGCTCAGGGAGAGTGACCTAGTAGCGATCAGTGAAGAGGCGGGGCCAGGAGCTCGGACTCGACCCCCGCAACCTCAACTAGGTGAGTACACACACACACAAGACATTAAGAACAATAAAATCAATGTTACAATAAAGGCTACATAATTGTGTCTTAACAGTCTTTCAAAAACAAACCATAAATTTTGAAACTAATGCATAAACTATTTTTTTTAAAGTATGTGAACAACAGCGAAAATTTTGGTTATATTGTCTCGATACACAGAGGGATTCAAAGTAGACGAGGTGTGTAGTGGTTATATCAGAACTCTGAACTCATCACTGATGAAGAACCTCACTTCCATACATCACTCCCTACTTTCCCTGTATCAGTCCCTACACTCCCTGCATCACTCCCTACTCTCCCTGCATCACTCTCTACATTCCCTGCATCACTCCCTACTCTCCCTGCATCACTCCCTACACTCACTGCATCACTCCCTACACTCCCTGCATCACTCCCTACTGGCAGTCTATGAACGTAGAGGGAGAGGGCATTGTTAGGGAAAGGCAGTACGAAAAGACTTGCTCATATACTTGGAAATGCAGTGTTTGTTCTGGGGATGTTTGATCCCAAAGCATCAAACATTACAGCTTAGACTCGCCGAGCAGCGGGTTCAAATCCATAACTAACCATTTCCAAGACTAGCAGGCCAGGGCTGGAGTGGCTTGCAGTATGTTCGTACACTTAGTTCGGAGAGCTGTACGCAGTCGTGCCATTACGATTTCGCGAGTTATTACAACTCCAAGAACGATACATACAGAGAACGCGAGACTAAACATCACAAGCCAGAAGATCAATGCACTTCGAAAATGTCCCTAAAATCGTTATTAGATAAAAAAATTATTCTTTGCAAAAATATATATGAATATATTATACATGAATGGTATACAATAGTGGCCTTATCAATACAATACAAGGACATAATGTGAAGAATGTAGACTTATATACGGAAGATGAGGTAATGAGTCCCTCAGCCTTGGAGTCAGTGAAGAGCATCGTATAGTCTTATAGATTCTGAAACTCGGCGCTTATATACCGGCATCAGATAAGGGTCGTGCAGCAGACGAAGGCATTGTCAATAATAAACGGGATGTCCCACTGGAAGTAGGTCATACCCAAGGGATGGGCCAGTAGTCAGCAAGAAGGTTGTGGAGATGTCCTCTGAACCAAGGCTGAGGGACTGATTACCTCACCTTTTGTACGTAATTCTACATTCTTTACATTGTAACCTTGTATCAATAGAGCCACTGGTTGCCGAAACACCTACAAATAAAAATACCCAGATGTTGCACATGTGTCTAATTCTTCTCATAAATATATATTACGTAGTTCTATAGGATGAAAATTAGACACATGTGCGACAGCTGGGTATCTTAAATTGTAGACGTTTCGCCAACCAGTGGCTACAATTAAAGATACCTAGATGTCTCACATGTGTCTAATTTTCATCTTCTCGGTATTGTATACCATTTATGTATAACTCTGTAGGAGTGTAACCATATTCTTAAGACTCGCACGAGTCACTAGAGGTTAAGCGAATTTAACTAACAAAATATTTCTCATTATACTTTACAATAATTAACTTTGATAGACATTTTGAAAACAAAAATATATTTAAGCTAGTTCACACGACTTTAAATTCCCAGCTATTTTAATTTAAACTGGTTGAATTAAGACATAAGTCTGTCAGGAAAGAGGACAAGAGTTTCCTGACGCGGGTCTTAGTCAAAAGATGACTCATAGCAGAAGCTTCTGGTCATCTGACCGAGGCCTTCCACTGGCTTACCTTCACCCCTTTAAAAATTATGTATCTTTCGATTTAATTAAAATCTATAAATAAGCGTTTCAACGCCAGTGCATTTAATTTTGGAAAATAAAAACTGATATTATTTGAGTTTAGTCCGGGATATGCAGGTGTCCTATCCTCTGCAGTTGTCAGTTTTCCATTACTCCTGTAATTAAAGTCCCTAAATAAGCATTATTTTTCTTTCAGTTTCGTATGTAAATTACGAATTAACTCGTTTTGAGTTGCACATCTTTTCGAGATCTACCTTAAAAAAAATCGTCCTTAAATCCAATACAATGTTTTATTATGGGGCTCTGGTGGCCTGGTGGTTAACGCTCTCGCTTCACACGGTGAGGGCCTGGGTTCGATTCCCAGCCAGAGTAGAAACATTGGACGTGTTTCTTTCCATCTGTTGTCTATGTTCCCCATCAGTAAAATGGGTACCTGGGTGTTAGTCGACTGGTGTGGGTCGCATCCTGGGACACTGACCTAAGGAGGCCTGGTCACAGACCGGGCCGCGGGGGCGTTGACCCCCGGAACTCTCTCCAGGTAAACTCTCCATGTACATCATTTTCATCACAGCAGCCATCATATTCATTATTTTCATTGTCTTCGTCATCTTCGTTAACATTTTCCTCCCATCATTTAAGCATTATGAAAAAAAAACGAAAATCAGCAATAATATAATTAGTAATTCAATACAAGTCCAAATAAAGAAAATCAATGCCATTTTCAAGTAAAAAAAACCGGAGTGTAAACAGTGATGTAAGATATTCATGGTTTAATACTGTGAAAACACCAGGTTTGGCTATCTCAAACTGGAGCAACGCCCCTCCAGGTTAAACAATGAGCTATTTTCACACCCACCCTTCAGAGAGAGAGAGAGAGAGAGAGAGAGAGAGAGAGAGGGAGGGAGAAGCAATGGGGAGTTGAGGAATAGTGGGATGGGAGGGAGAGAAAGGTAAGGAAGGTAAGAAAGGGAGAGGGCAATGGGATTGGGCAGGATGAGAAGTAGGGTGGATGGGACGGTTGTGAGGATGGAACAGCTGGGAAGATGGGAGGACACATGGGTTGTACAGTATTGTGGGACCCGTAAATTACAGCGTAAAGGCACAGAAAAAATATAATCTTCCTCAGCAAAAGTTAGTAAATTTCCATTTCTTCCCAATTTGCAAGTTTTGCATAATAATTATATATATATATATATATATATATATATATATATATATATATATATATATATATATATATATATATATATATATATATATATATATATATATATACGTATATATATATATATATATATATATATATATATATATATATATATATATATATATATATATATATATTTATATATGTGTGTGTGTGTGTGTGTGTGTGCGTGTGTGTGTGTGTGTGTGTATAATTTATATATACTAGTACAATAGGTAAATTTACCCTAAGATAGCCAGTTAAAGTTAAAGTTAAGCGATATCATTTATTTCCACTGAAGTCTCTTTTTGGTAAATGAATGGTAAATCTTAGAAATGAGAAAGGGACCGAACATTATATGACAAAAAATGAGAAAATGGAAGTGAAAGATAAGGGAAAAGGAAAAGAAAGGAGGACAGAGGTGCCGACAAAGGTGAGACTGGACTGGTGGGGAAGGTGACACATTTAGAAGGTCACTAAAGCCTCTACGACTAACTTTATCTTATCTGCGTAAGTCTCCACCACAAATACCCTCACCACAACTACCACCATTACTATCACCACAACTACCACCATTACCATCATCAAAACTGCCACCATTACCATCATCACAACTACCATCGTTACCATCATCACAACTATCACCACTACGATCATCACAACTACCACTACAACCTTCACCAAACCACCACCACCACCACCACTACAACCCTCTCCTAACCACCATCACCATCACTACAACTTAACAAACCACCAACACCACCACTACCATCACCACTACAACCCTCACCACCACTACAACCCTCACCACCACTACAACTCTCACCACCACTACTACCCTCGCCATATCACCACCACCGTTACCCTCTCACGTCACCCATCATTCCCCTCGCTTGTCTGATATCTCTCCTTTCTCTCTTTCCCGTTGTTCCTGCTGCCTATACTGTCCTATATCTTATATACGAACCCATGACCGCTCGTCTGATGTTCCTTATAATTGCTGCTGTTCCTACTCGTGCTCCTTCTGCTACCAATGCTGCTGCTGTTGCTACTCCCTTTGCTGTTGCTACTCCCTTTGCTGTTGCTACCGCTGCCTTTCCTGTAGGTAATCTAAGAAAGAATCATTTGCTACCGCTGCTGCTGCTACTTAACCACACTGTCTGTCTCAACCCACAATTTTATGGGTCAAGCTGACGGTTTCGGACCAAAAGTGGACTCGGTTCTGACAGCATTATAACCCGGCTTATCAGTTCTGTGCTATTAAATACCAGAAAATTCTTGAAATTCCTTTCTTCCAATTTTATTAAAATAAATTAAAATTGGGGATTAGACCCTGTCTAATACGCAATAAAATAATGCGTAGGAAATTTAGTCGAAAATTAACCCCACGAATATATAAATATATTAATTTACAACTAGTTTATATTTTTCTTAATACGTCTCAGTTGTAAACGACGTTTTTGCTGTATAACTTTTTGTATATATAGACAGATAAACAGACCTTTCCTTAGGTCTATTCTTCTTGTCTTATATTTTCCAAGGAGCTGCATGGTCAGTACAGCGTCTTGGGGGCGGAGTATACTTCAATAAAACTGGAGAATAAATAAACAAGATTGAAGCAAAAATAAACAATATTGAAGCATAAATAAACAAGATTGGAGAATAAACAATATGATGATGACTCTACGTTACAGTGGGTCAACAGTGGCTCTGGTGGCACATTCAGAGGAGCCGCGAGAGAGACTGAAAAACACACAACAAAAACGTAAACCTTGTCCCTTTTATAACAACTCTCAGGTGGCGGGAGGAACCTTAGTGAAGGGACACACTAACGCCCTTGAGCAAGGTCCAACACCACTTGTGGAGTGTTGAATCCCTTATCTCGACATGGAATCGCTTGTCGCTTGGCCGCTGAGGACTTGAACCCCAAATTTTAAAGGGATTCGATCACATATTTTTCTCGTCCTCTCACATTCTTCAATTGTCAAGTTTCGTTCCTTTTTCTGGGGAGGGGGAGAGGGGTAGTAATATTCGTATAGACGGTTAATGAAATGGAATTCAATAGGTGTTCAAGGCTTGTTAATTAGGATTGGATAGTGGAAAGGAAAAATCTCTCGAATCTAAAAGAATCTAACTCCGGGTTTTCCTCAGACGTTTTTCATATCTGGACTTATCAGCCGAGGGTCGGAAAACAAGCGGCCGGGTGTTACAGACAATTTTTAGGTGTCAAATCAGATTTCCTTACTCGCTATTCCCACTGACCTTGTAACCCTCCCTCCCTCTCTCTCTCTCTCTCTCTCTCTCTCTCTCTCTCTCTCTCTCTCTCTCTCTCTCTCTCTCTCTCTCTCGTTCTTTGAATGAAAGGCAATGCTTTGAGATTTTTTTATTTTTTATATATATATATATATATATATATATATATATATATATATATATATATATATATATATATATAATGAGGAAATTATTAGAAAGAGAAGAGCATGGGAGGGAGGCTGGGAGAGAGGTTAAGAGGTAAAAGGAAAGAAGTTACGGAAGAGAAAGAGAGAAGTTCTGAGAGAGGAAAGGTAAGGGAAAGAGGGAAAGGTGGAGATAGAGAGACAAAAGTAAGTTTTAAAAAGAGGCGAGGTACGATAACCGTCCAGAGGTCGTTAAGGAAATCTTAACCTTACTACTATAGAGCCTTTTAAGTGGACTAGAGAGAGAGAGAGAGAGAGAGAGAGAGAAAGAGAGAGAGAGATCCTAGGGATCCTAGGGATCCATAAGCTAACCCTGTCAAACCCTGTGTAAAAGAGAGAGAGAGAGAGAGGGGGAGGGACAAAGAGATAGAGAGATAAGAAGCAAGAAGCAGTCGAGGAAGGGCGGTTCTCCCCACCTCTATGTTTCTCCCGGGTGTAAAAATCCCAAAAGAGGAGAGCCTGGGACGGCCTACCTAGATATGATGCTGATAAGATACACTGGTGGCGACACTGAGTAGGAAGAGGAGCAGGAGGAGGAGGAGGAGGGGAGAAGAAGGAGGAAGAGGAGGAGGAACTGCACTCCTTAGAACGTAGGCAAGAAAAATACAAAATAATCTACTTCCGGAAGATTCTGGAAGGATTCGTCCCAAATTTGCGCACCGAAATTATTACATATGGACACAAGAGGCTTGGCAGACGGTGCGATGGAGAGCAATGAGCACACTGTCAGAGAATTCAGTAAATGTAAAAGGACCACGATTCTTTAGCATAAGGAAGATTACCGACAGACCCCTGGCTGTCTTCAAGAGGACTCTCGACAAGTTCCTCAAATCAGTTCCTGATAAGCCAGGCTGTGGTAGATGCGTCTGTCTGCGGACTACGGGCACCGGCAATTTGATCGATTAGACCAGCAACCTGGTCTAGGACCAGGCCGCTGACGCGATTACCTCCGGAAGCGCCTACAGTTATCATACAAGTGAAGACCAGTCACAGTGGCGAAAAGTCAACATCTAGACACGTCACAGAGGAGCCTGGGAGGCTGGAGAGAAATACATTGAACACTACAACAGTTCACAGCTTCACAAACAGATAAGACAGAATAAGAACAAGTCAAATAAACCAAAGTTAAGATGTGGGCCCAAGATCTGGAGCTCCAAATCGGCTAAGAGATTACACACACACACATACACACACGATGGGGCGGGGGCCAGATGCTGTGACTCAACCCCTGCAACCATATATAGGTAGTATACACACACACGAGGTGGAATAGTCTGGCAAGTGATATATGGAGGCAGGAACCATACATAGTTTTAAGACGAGGTATGATAAAGCTCATGGAGCAGGGAGAGAGCACCTAGTAGCGACCCGTAAAGAGGCGGGGCCAGGAGCTGAGTATCGACCCCTGCAGCGACAATTTGGAGAGTACAGTAGATACAGGAAGAAGGTAATTACTTACCTCTGGAAGTTATCACCACATCACCATCAGTTCAAACAGGAACCAGGTACCTGGGATGATGTTGACCTAACAAGGTAACTCTCCTCCACGTAAGGTTCTCGTTAGGACACTTAACATCCTGACATATTGTTATTAATAGGATGTTATTATATATTAGAAATAATGTGTATAAATAATTTTAGTTTCCCCCGTGCTTGCCTGCCTACAATACAAGGAATAGACAGACTTTATCCTCGTTAGAAAATTAATTAATTTACATTTAAACAGAGAGTATTGTTCTTATTTTGCCTGACACATTATTATTACTATTAATATTGTGAATAAATGGTTTAGAAAGCTGACAAGTTGATACATGATGGTAGCTTGTCGGCCTCAGGACTGCGTGTTTAAGGGCCGACTCAGCATGATACCTCTGTTGGAAACAGTATAAAATACCGACAAGTTGAAGATTAAGACACATGTACAACAGTTAGGTATCTTTATTACCCAATTGTTGCACGTGTTATAATCATCAACCTGATTCCTCTGCATCAGTTAGCGTATATTCAACTGCAGGAAATTTATGAAGCAAACAGAAATCAATAGTTTAGATCTTGTCGGGACGAAAACTGGACAAACCTGTGTGCTATGTCCACCTCATAAAAAAAATATTGCGTTATACAGTCCTTCAGGAGAGACACAACAAATAACGATAATGGTGAGATTATTAAGAAGAAAATATTAGCCTCTTGGCAACACTGTGTGTAAGAGCTTATCTAATAATCCCTTCGCCATTTACCTTGACTTTGTCGTCGACTGCTGTCAGACGAAACTTGTCTCTTGTCAACTGATTCCTAATTCCTACTTGTGAAGCGCTTCAGATCTTTTTCATCTATCCTGTGTGTGTGTGTGTGTGTGTGTGTGTGTGTGTGTGTGTGTGTGTGTGTGTGTGTGTGTGTGTGTGTGTGTGTGTGTGTGTGTGTGTGTGTGTGACGATTTACTGAGGTGTATGAAAGGACTCGCAACAAACCAGCTCTTGATCCTCCATTGTCCCACAGTTGCATTGATGGCTTCAGCAGCTGCAGCTCCTGACCCGTTGTTTAACTTTGTCACTAAAATCAGACGCAGCACTCCATATCCTGATACCAGAATGAGGAGGAGATTAGTTTTTCTCATTGCCAGTAACATCAGATGTAAATCTGCCATTCCAGTGGTTTACGACTCGGCTGTAGAACTGCATAATGTAATCTTCTTTGAGCTGATCTTCAACATCACAGAGTTAGCGCATTGTCGTCCTTAGTACTGACGATCTGTTGATATTCATCTCATATATAAACCCAAGCTTTTACTTACTTATAGATTATCTGTAGTCACGTCCGGAGGTCACCATTCCCTCCCGGCGCCCAGCGGCCTGGTCCTAGACCAAGCCGTTGCCCCACAACCCTCCTGTCGCTAATTTTGTCCAAAATTATTAATATGTCCAGTAAATATAAACATGTCAATATCCTGTACACAGTAAGAACTATAATAAAAAAATACTTCAAAATTGAACCAGTCAAGCTGGAAAAGTTTGTATGTTACTGTCTCAAGGCTTCGATGCTCTAAATTCAGTTCCTCTCTGCACTTGTGCTAAGACTTTCTGAAGATATTGAAAGTGATGCGAGTGTGAGAGAGGGAGCAAAATTATTATTTTTTTCCACTTTTATAGCTCTGTGTAAGGACAGGAAAAAACAACTTTGTTGAGTGAGGTTGTTGTCTCTTGGCTTATGTTTATTGTTATACATTCCTATGCACGAGGTCATTGCTTTAATGACAACTTTAAGAGCTTTCTCCTCATTCCTCTCGACTAGTGAGTTTTTGCATCCAAAGTGCAATGTGATAGTTACATTGAGGGATCACCCACAGTGTATTGCTACAGTATTTTGTATGATAGTTACATAGTTGGAGCATCCGCAATGTGTTGCTACACTATTTTATATAATAGTTACAGGTCACAGGTAGTGGGAACACCCGCAATGTCTGGGAACACCGCCAGTCTGTTGTTACACTATTCCATATGATGTTTCACTGATACTCCATCACACGGGATGGGTTTCAGACATGTGAAAATGAAATCTGTCAGCCTGACCTCCGAGCTATCAATACATTCAACATACTCAACAAACAACTAAAAAAGAACTTCAAGAAACTCAATAAGCAACTACAAACAACTCAACTCGTAACTCAAAAATAGCTTACAATAGCTTACAATAGCTTACAATAGCATACAATTCAATATGCAACTAACAGTCACAATAAACTAGTCAAGAAATACAAACAAGTCGATAAAGAATATAAAATACATAGGTGTAAAAAATGTAAACTATATAAACAATCATAGAGACAGATGTGTAAACACAGCACCCGGCTCTCACTGGCTTTCACCTCCAGCAACAACAGTGGACAAACAACCAACAACTTCCGCCGCTTCCTGGTCTTGTTTGTAAAGCAAACAAAGTCTGTAGAAGACAACTTCCTTCTCGTGTAATGAACTTGTTTGCACAACAAACAAGTGAAATTCTTTGATATTATAAGATTAACGTTTCTGTTTTGGAATCTCATAGTGGAAATGATAGTAGTAGTAGCAGTAGTAGTAGTAGCCGTAGTCATAGTAGCAGTAGTAGTTGTTGTAGTAGTAACAGTAGTAGCAGCACTAGTTGTAGTAGCAGTAGTAGTAGCACTAGTTGTAGTAGTAGTAGAAGTAGTGGTGGTGCTGGTGGTGGTGTTGGTAGTAGTAGTAGTAGTAGCAGTGGTGGTGCTAGTGGTGGTGTTGGTAGTAGTAGTAGTAGTAGTTGGAGAAGGAAATGTAATAATATAGTAGTAGCAGTAGCAAAAGTAGCAATGGGGGAACGAGAATCAATAATAATAATAGCAGATGTAGATTAGTAGTAGTAGTAGCAGAGTCTAGAGTACAGTCCTGGTGGTATTAGAAATAGTGGTATTCGAAGTATTTGTAATATTTGAAGCAGCTCAGAGGCATTAGTAGGCGTAAGAGAGAGAGAGAGAGAGAGAGAGAGAGAGAGAGAGGTGGACACACTAAAAGAAAGCTTGCTTCAGGTAGGGTAGGCTCCAAAACCTGGTGGTCCCTGGTCAAGGACAGACAAGGTTATCTGCCTGATGAACTTATTCCACCTCTAAATCGACAGGATGGGACCACCTCTACTAGTAGTCAAGAGAAGGCGGACCTCTTTGCTGAACACTTTGCTACCAAAATGCAAGTTCCTGATCCAGCAAGGGTCCCTCCTTGGCTAGCTGCAAGAACTGTGTCAAAACTGTCAGTGGTGACAATAGGGCAGGAGGAGGTGCATTTCCTTCTTAAATCGCTGGACCAAGAAAAGGCTGTGGGCCCAGACAAGTTAAGCCCAAGATTGTTGAGAAGATGTGCAGACCAGCTAGCAGCACATCTAACTCGCATCTTTCAGCACTGCCTAGTACAGTGTAAATGCCCCTCTCTATGGAAAGAGGCAAATGTAGTCCCTGTTCACAAAAAGAAGAGCAGAGCAGAAATCAGCAACTACAGACCAGTGTCACTCATGTCAATCACTGGTAAGATCCTTGAGACAATAATCTCAAGACAAATGACAGAGTTTTTTGACTACCACTCACTACTTTGTGATCGTCAATATGGCTTCAGGAAAGGTTACTCTGCTGCTGATCTGTTGTTAAACCTCTCCACTAAGTGGCACCAGTCACTGGATGAATCCAAAGTCAGCTGTGTGGTAGCACTGGACATTGCTGGCGCTTTCGATCGGGTGTGGCACCAGGGCCTCTTAGCAAAACTTCAAGCACTGGGAATTGCAGGCTCTACGCTATGTCTCCTCAGTGATTACCTTCATGGTAGATCTCTAAGTGTAGTCCTCAATGGAACGGAATCAGCAAGGCATCCTATTGGGGCAAGCGTTCCACAAGGAAGCGTTCTGGGTCCATTGTTATGGAATGTCTACTTCAACGACCTTCTTCATCTCATCCCAGAATCACATGCATATGCAGACGACTGTACACTGACATTCACTTATCCAAGAGAAGAAATGCCAGCTGCTCTAAGCTACATCAATCACCAGCTGAGAGCTATATCAGCTTGGGGAAATAGATAGCAAGTAACATTTGCACCTGAGAAAACGCAAATGATGATCGTCTCTAGGCACCATGATGGTAATGCTGGTGCAGTAGTAAGGATGAATGGGAGGATGTTGGCACCTGGAGAAGAAGTTGATATCCTTGGGGTGAAATTTGACTCCAAACTAACCATGAAGAACCATGTTGTAAATCTTGCAAACAAGGCAGCCAGGAAGCTTACAGCACTTCGCCGTATCTCGCATCTGCTTGACAGTAGGGGTTGCAAGATTCTGTACGAGGCACAAGTACGCTCACACCTTGAGTATGCTCCACTTTCTTGGTTTGCCTGCCCCCCCCTCTCATCTGCGACTGCTTGACAGAGTAGAGAACAGAGCAAGATGTCTCATCTCTCGCCTGGACCCATCCTGGATAGATCTGTCATTTCAGCAGAGCCTTCAACATAGGAGGGATGTGGGTGGCCTTACTGTTATGTACAAGGCCAATATTGTCAAAATACCACACTTGGATCCACTTCGAGGACAGCGTGAAGCAAGCTTTTATGCCACAAGACGAGCAGAAAGCAGCAACTTCACTCTGGCTGTACCCTTCTCCAGAACATCACTCCATCTGAGATCATACATACCCAGGATGACTCGAGTATGGAACACATTCGTACAGCATAATGATGTCAACGAGATAAAGTCAGTTGATCAAATGAAAATGCTGGCCCACAGATGGCTCCAACTTCATCCTGTTCCCTACTTGTATGTCTCATAACAATAAAAATGCTTTCAAATGAGCTGATGTAGGTAACAGCTCTTAGCTTGCCAATAAAGTTAGGAATCCTTAACCTGTAATATAGCTGTCAATAAAGCTAGGGATCCTTAACCTTGTCAAACCCTGTGTAAAAAAAAAAAAAAAAAAAAAAAAAAAAAAAGAGAGAGAGAGAGAGAGAGAGAGAGGTAAGTATAAACAAGGAGATGGAGGAAGGCTTAAGACGAGTGAGAACCCCGTAAGAAGGTTATTGAGAGAAACTGGTCAAGATTTAGGCTGCGCTGTTCTCTCTCTCTCTCTCTCTCTCTCTGTGTTGTGGAAGCGAGGAAGTAATGTGCATGTTTTTATGTAGGAGACAGAGGGGGATGGGAGGAAGGCTTTGAAAAGAACTTTATTTATATAGACCCCGCTCACCGCGGTTACACTCAAGCACAGACTCAGTGAGTGGGAATGAGTGAGTGGGCGTGAAACCTGCCTTTGTCAGCAGGTTTACTGAACCACTTCTCATGTCTATGTTCCTGTCTTCGCAGAGTGATGCTCCCCTCTTCTGTACCAAAGCAGAACTCTGCTCCGTAACTACAAACAGGTGAGTACAATTTGGGAATTGATAGTATAAGACACACAGAGCAGTTTTAGGAAATATTTTTAAGGAAAACGTTATGATATGGGCGGATTTTTTCAGAATGGGAAAATTAAACGAGTGGGATCCCCGAGGATTGATAGTTGGATCCTTTTTATCTCTGATGTAGATATGTGGAAATAACCAGTCAGTGAGGACAGAGTCCTTCCTGTGACTGTTCGTTGATGACAGAGTTAATAAGGAGAACAAAAAACAAGTCAAAACTCCAAACTAAGAAGGGGGGAAATAAGACCATGAACGGAATTCAGCTTGAGAGGCGAGAAAGTACAAACATTGCGCAACGACAAAGGTCTGGAAAGGAGCATCATGCCGAGCCTATAGCGAGATCACAAGAACCACATAACATCACCAAAGTAAATCCTTTAGAACTCTGTACATGACCAATTTCAACTGTCGTAGAGTACGCAGAGCCAGTACAGAGCAAACACCTGTTCATGCATTATTTAGACACATGAGAAGACCCAAATGTTTGGAAGAAGAATAACGGAGGAGGAAAGAGGGATTGAGTTATAAAGAAGAACGGAAGGAATGCAGAATGTAGATAAATCGTTCAGAGAACAAACAGGATGACGAGTTAGACTTTGTGCAATATTTGGGAATTTTTATTGTGGAAACGTTTCGCCAGCCAGTGACATCTGCAGTCCAATGCAGAGAAAAGCGGAAGATGAGGAGGACTTTGAGGTAATCAGTCCCTCAGCTTGAAGTCGATGTGATTATTGACTTTTCAAGAGAGATGGACTGATCCCATCGGCTCCAGGCTGAGAGACTGATTAACTCAAACTCCTCATATTCCACCTTTCTCTGCAATGGACTGAAGATGCCATTGCTGGCGAAAGGTTTCCCCACTAAATATACCCAAGTTTTGCATAAATGTCTTAACTCATCAAGAACTGAAGAAGCTGAATCTGAAATACAAGGCACAACTGCGACGGGGGATAAAAGATGCTTAAACAACAGATGAGCCACAAAGATGCTGAAAGATATTTATTTCACTCTCAGTAAATAAGTGGAACTATGTGAATGAGGTGGAGATAAACAACAAACAGTTGTATACAAGAAACTACGCCTGCGGGCCAGTAGCTAGAGCTCTACCACCTCCCCCGACCCCTCACAATAGATCTCTAAACGCATAACTAACAACCTCAACTGAACGACTCACTCAAAACAACATCGGACCAAGTAAACATTATCATAACCCTAAAGTCTTACCTCACTTCAAAGGGCCCTACGCAGGCCTGGGGCTATTAAATGAGTTGGAACAATAGGTCTCCTTCCCTACCATAACACTCCTCCCTCCCCACCCTCTCTCTCTCTCTCTCTCTCTCTCTCTCTCTCTCTCTCTCTCTCTCTCTCTCTCTCTCTCTCTCTCTCTCTCTCTCTCTCTCTCTCTCTCTCTTTCTCTCTCTCTCTCGTTTAGCAGTTCTATTTTGGAACTTTTATAATTTATTTCATTTTGTAAAGGACCAATTTCGTAAGTTTCTCATGAACGCTCTTCCACCCTCCCATGTACAGGGAGCACACCCATTTATCCTCCTCTGTCTCTGTGTATATATATATATACAAATTAATATATTTGCGTAAATCTACCCCTCTGCATCTGTGTCTACTTAAAAAAATCGACCCAGCTACGAGTAGCCGCAAGCCTCAAAGGATACCATGTATTACCAAGATAATTTTTCTGTGTTCCTTATATTCATCACCAGAATATCTGATTAAACTTCCATGTTCCTTGATTGATTTTTTTTTTTTTTGCAGGTTGTAAGTCTTTTTTGTTTCACGGCTGCGTGGGTCCCAGTTGGGGGTCTATTTGGGGGAGGTCCGAGGAACGGAGGGGCAGTGTCTAAGGGGTCCAAGGGGAAGTTGGAGTTTAGGGGTATGTGCCAAGGGGAAATTAAAATGGAAAGCTGGGCAGGTGGGAATCCTAAGGTAAGGAAGCCAAAGAGACATACGATAAGGACTATCCAGGGAAATAAAGGAGTCCAAAGGGTAGGAGGAAGGTATGGGTGTAGGGCGAGGGACAAAAGGGTGTGTCCAGGAGAGTGTCCAAGGGTGGTTTAGTGGGTGATTGCCCAAGCGGGGGTTCTCAATGGGAGTGCCCAATCTCCCAATCTCCCTTCCTCTCTTTCACCCTCCCTTCCTCCCTCCCTCCCTCTTTCCCTCCTCTCTCTCCCCTTCCCTCTCCTTCCTTCCCTCCCTTATGTGTATATCAATTGAAATGCTAATCATCTATTCCATGGCAGAGGCGGGATTGCTGCAGTGGCAGGATTGATGCCGTGGGAGGAGTGGGATTACTGCCGTGGCAGGGGTGGGTTTACTGCCGTGGCAGGGGTGGGATTGCTGCAGTGGCAGGATTGATGCCGTGGCAGGGGAGGGATTACTGTCGTGGGAGGGGTGGGATTACTGTCGTGGCAGGGGCGGGATTACTGCCGTGGCAGGGGAGGGATTACTGCCGTGGCAGGGACGGGATTGCTTCCGTGGCAGGGGCAGGATTACTGCTGTGGCAGAAGTGGGATTACTGTCGTGGCAAGGGTGGGATCACTGCCGTGGCAGGGGTTACCTAGAGTTTACTTGGAGTCAGTTCCGGAGGTCACTGCTCCTTTCCCCCGGCGACCCGGTCCAAGAACAAGCGTCGTGGTTGCTGGTCTGATCGATCAAGCTGTTAGTGCCAGCCGCCCGCAGTCCAACGTATGCGCCACAACCAGGCAGATCAGAAACTGTTTTGAGAAATCTGCGGAGATTCCTCTTGTAGACAGCTAAGAGTTTGTTGGTGATCTTTTCTTATACGTGAAGGGTGTTGAAGAGTCGTGGTCCCTTAACACTCATTGAGTTCTGTTTCAGTGTACTAATAGCTTCTCTGCTTTTTCAAGCCTCTTATGTTCACATGTAGTTATCTCGGTGTATACGTTTGGGATCAATCCTCCAGCATTTTCCAGGTATAGATTATGATGTATCTTCCTCGCCTATATTCAAATGAGTACATAGGGACTACAAGCGATCCCAGAAATTTAGTTACTTGACTGACTTTATACGAGCACGGAAGGTTCTCTGATGAAAAAGGAAAAAAGAAAACAGGAAGAGGAGAAAGAGAGAGAGGGCAGACAGATACAGAAGGAAGAAAAGAGGGATGGGGAAGTGAAAGGAGGGTGGGGGGAAGGGATGGTTCCTCCTCCACTTCGTCTGCCTCAGAATTGCGACTCTGAAGGCCAGGATAAATATTTTCTTACATGGACTTAGGTAGTGTCACGGAGAGCAGAGCGGAAGGGAAGGAGGGAGGAAGGGAAGGAGAGAGAATGGAGGAGACAGAGAAGGTGAAAAGGCGGAAGAGAGGGAGGGGAGTCTTTTGGTTTTTTGTCACAATGGACAGTGAAACCAAAATGTTTTTTTCGTTAGGTTCAGAATGATTTTTGCGAAATTAATGCATACACAAATTTGTGCTTGCCTTTTACGGCAAGATGAGCGTTGCTATTTAAGTCAAACTCTCAAGTTTTACCTATGTGACACCATATATATATATATATATATATATATATATATATATATATATATATATATATATATATATATATATATATATATATATATATATATATATATATATATATATATATATATATTGTTTAAAAATTAACGAACGAACGATTTATTTACCACCATTATCTCAGGCCAGAGTATCAAAGCACAGTAATATACCACAATACTGTACCACAGTACTATACCACAAAGCACAGTACTATACCACAAAGCACAGTACTATATCAGACAGCCAGTCCTTCAGATACGTATTGGCACCCATGAGACACTGGGCGGTGTTACCCATGCCCCGGGCCACCGGGGTCCTAGTGGCTCCTTGGCGCCCATACTAATATGAGAGTCTGGCTGTGTGGTATAGTACTGTGTACTTTGATGCAGAGTGCGCAGATTTGAGTCTTCTCGTAGTCTGAGTGTGTGTGTGTGTGTGTGTGTGTGTGTGTGTGTACTCACCTAGTTGTACTCACCTAGTTGAGGTTGCGGGGGTCGTGTCCGAGCTCCTGGCCCCGCCTCTTCACTGATCGCTACTAGGTCACTCTCCCTGAGCCGTGAGCTTTATCATACCTCTGCTTAAAGCTATGTATGGATCCTGCCTCCACTACATCGCTTCCCAAACTATTCCACTTACTGACTACTCTGTGGCTGAAGAAATACTTCCTAACATCCCTGTGATTCATCTGTGTCTTCAGCTTCCAACTGTGTCCCCTTGTTGCTGTGTCCAATCTCTGGAACATCCTGTCTTTGTCCACCTTGTCAATTCCTCTCAGTATTTTGTATGTCGTTATCATGTCCCCCCTATCTCTCCTGTCCTCCAGTGTCGTCAGGTTGATTTCCCTTAACCTCTCCTCGTAGGACATACCTCTTTGCTCTGGGACTAGTCTTGTTGCAAACCTTTGCACTTTCTCTAGTTTCTTCACGTGTTTGGCTAGGTGTGGGTTCCAAACTGGTGCCGTGTGGTGGTGGTGGTGTGTGTGTGTGTGTGTGTGTGTGTGTGTGTGTGTGTGTGTGTGTGTGTGTGTGTGTGTGTGTGTGTGTGTGTGTGTGTGTGTGTCCATGTACAAAAGTCTAACCGTACTAAAATAGGTTCAAATCCTATTATAAATGGCGAATCTCTTCACACACGTTAATAATCTGTCTGAAAATCCTGAGATTGTATTTAAGTTTTGCTTTATCTACATAAAGTTGATGATTCAGGAAGAAATTGTAATCAACGAAATGAACCAATGATCAAGTTCTTAATTATGACTGAACATTGCGACTAAATCAATAGTCTGCATTTACTTGATAATTATACTGTATATTTGGTGAAATAATGGTGATGGATGTTGCTGTTAAGGACTCATTGTGACCCCTGTTAAGGACCCACTGTGACCCCTGTTA
Organism: Cherax quadricarinatus; assembly: GCF_038502225.1. Taxonomy (NCBI): domain Eukaryota; kingdom Metazoa; phylum Arthropoda; class Malacostraca; order Decapoda; family Parastacidae; genus Cherax; species Cherax quadricarinatus. Next base: position 8,616,677 of record NC_091292.1, read on the forward strand.
AGGACCCACTGTGACCCCTGTTAAGGACCCACTGTGACCCCTGTTAAGGACCCACTGTGACCTCTGTTAAGGACCCACTGTGACCCCTGTTAAGGACCCACTGTGACCCCTGTTAAGGACCCACTGTGACCCCTGTTAAGGACCCACTGTGACCCCTGTTAAGCACCCACTGTGACCCCTGTTAAGGACCCACTGTGACCCCTGTTAAGGACCCACTGTGACCCCTGTTAAGGACCCACTGTGACCCCTGTTAAGGACCCACTGTGACCCCTGTTAAGGACCCACTGTGACCCCTGTTAAGGACCCACTGTGACCCCTGTTAAGGACCCACTGTGACCCCTGTTAAGGACCCACTGTGACCCCTGTTAAGGACCCACTGTGACCCCTGTAGTATATTTCTTTTTGCGATACTACTAGCAGGATGAACTACAGGGAATTTGCCAACAAGTACAAGAACTCCAGAGGCAGAGGTACGAGTGTAGGAGGCAGGCCTACAGACGATTAAATTTTTAGATTTTGCCGCCTAAGCGGCCAGTTTATTGTGCACCCGATATCGATCCTATGAACGGTAGGACAGGGGCATATGGATACACAAAAGGCCTAGGACCCAGGAAAAGAAGCTAGGAGAGATTTCTGGAGAGGTCAGTATGATGAAGGTGATGGAAGGAGAGAGGCCTATAAAGGCTTGTGGAGGAATATCTTATGGACGAGGGAGAGAAGAAGCAGAGGGGGAGAAACAAGCGAAGAGGGAACGGGAGATTTATACAAATATTGAATTTGAATTTTGTCGACTAGGCATATCCTTGCTACGAACGGCAGCCAGGAGACATACGGGCTTCATTTGGGTGATCAGTATTTTCACTTGTTTTTTTTTATTGTTGATTTGTATTTGTTGTGTGACATTGAAGTTGCTAATCTGAGTGTTTTAGAAATTTTTTAATAAGTTAGAACGAAATTCTTTCTGTGTATCGTGATGTAATTTTTGGTGACTGAGATGCATTTTTGGGTGACTGATGTAATTTTTATATACTATTGCTTTCATTTTTTAAGCAAATTTTATAATATTGTCAAATAATTTCTTATATCTTATTTTTATTTATCCTATTCTTCTATAAGAGGACCTTACCTTCACCTTTTGATATACCTTTGATGAGTCCCGAGAGTTTCTCTACTCCCGGAGCCCGGCCATGGGCCAAGCTCATCTGGTGCTTGCCTGGTTAACCAGGCTGTTGCTGTTGCTGGTCCGCAGCCCCACATATCCATCCTAACAAAATAGCCACTCTGAAAAAAATGTGAATTTTCAAGCTCTTTCGTGATTTCTCACATCATCGGACCAGCAACCAGGAATTCTGATCTGAGACCGGGTAGCGGGAACGGTAACCTCCATAAGAGACTGCAGGTAACGTACAGGTATCCGGGTTGTCTCAGCATAACTCGCAACTGTATGCTGAGAAGACGTAAGAAAAGCAATTACAAAAAAAGTGTCGATTAATGCAACTGCATAGCATTAAGCTAAGAACACCTTCTTGTGGTATACCTAAGAAGGTATACCACAGGAAGGTATACCACAGGAAGGTATACCACAGGAAGGTGTGATTGCCAATATGAAAAAAAAATATACCACAGTAAAAATAGGATATAAATCCTTAAGGCTTTCAGGTGCTTACACACACATCTTCAGAGGAGTGAAAAATAAGTGCTTTATTTGGTAAGCAACGCATCATCCATCTGAGCGGATTACCAACTTGTATTACGTTTTTTCTTGTAAGATAAACGTTTTATTTAAAATACATGAAGATTATGTATAAGCAACCAGTGTGGAGGTTTGGAGCGGGAAGAGTTGTGTTGGAGGTAGAGAGGAGGTATATAGATGAGGGGAGAGGCAGGGAGTGGGGCTGAAGTGTATAGACTGAAGGTGAATGAAAGAAGGAAGGGGAACGAAGTCGATGGGAGGGAGGACAAGAGAAAGAGATGAAGAAGAGTGTTCAAAGGAATGTTTGTAAATTCCCCTCAGTTCCCTTCACCCCCCTCAGTTCCTTCACCCCTCAGTTCCTTCACCCCTCACTTCCTTCACCCCTCACTTCCTTCACCCCTCACTTCCTTCTCTCATCAGTAATATGCCTTTGATGTCGTCGACATGTAAACCAAAAGGGAAATGATCAGACGGGAAGAGGGAAGATATATTATGCACAGCACCTCGTCTACCCCTCTCTCCCTCCCTCTCTTTCTCTCTCTCATTACACCTTTCTTTCTCAATAACAACAATAAAGCAGGAAATGAAAGCTAAACCAGACGGTCTTATCTGTGAATTCATCAACTCAGAAAACGGGATCTGGCCACAATAACAGTAGCTGTATCAGACACACAGAAGTAAGATCGAAAATTAGCCAAAGGCGAGTTACCCTGGGGATCAAAGTGTGGTCTTGGAATGTCGATTAGGGTATGATAACCAAGGCTAAACGGATAAAAGAAAGACAGGGAGAGAGAGGATATTGTTTTAACAATTAAGGTTTAAATAAGATATTACAAGGAACCCAGTGGAAATATGTCACTTTCTCTGACTTTTTGGGGTTATCGTAGGTAATGTACATATATGTTTGATAATTTCTGTAACTGTATATACCCCTAAATAAACTTACTTATTAAAGAAATTAACAAGTATAGGAGACAGAGAAAGTAAGGAAGGGACCAGAAAAGAGAAGAGAAAGCTCAAGAGAAGAAGAGAGACGCAAAGAGGCAAGGAAGAAGGGTAGGTGGTAGGATTATACCAAGCTGTTGACAGCTTCTCTCTGTTTATCTTTCAGCCGATTAACATTTTTCAGCCTTACCTGTGTCTACCTTTGTTATCTGCGGGCAATCTTCGGTAAGCTTGGACTCACAGTCTCTGGTCTTATCCTAAGCGGCTTCTTAAACAAGACCTCTTTCCTGTATCTCTTCAGAGGTTGTTTGTGATTAGTATTTAAAACTGCGCGGGGGATTTTTTGGAGGCTTATGTATGTTTGCGGTTTGTGTGTGTGTGTGTGTGTGTGTGTGTGTGTGTGTGTGTGTGTGTGTGTGTGTGTGTGTGTGTGTGTGTGTAGAGAGAGAGAGAGAGAGAGAGAGAGAGAGAGAGAGAGAGAGAGAGAGAGAGAGAGAGCTTTTATTTACTCTTAACTATAAGAGGACAGCCACATCCTCCTTCACGTCATTGCTCTTCATATTTTTCCAGAGGTTGAAGGGGTATTTCCTAACATCTAAGTGGTACGTTCCTTTCTGTACGTTTTTGGCACATTCTCTTGTCCATCCTGTATATGGATTAGAGAATGTACCAACAAAATGCTCATGGGTTTTATAATGATTAACAATACAAAAATATTATTACTATTATTTTGACCTGCAATAGACTCTGATTATCTTTATTTACCTATACCCTGTATAATCCTTACTGATTTAGCGCTTCCTCGTCTCTTTACATACAAGTAAAATATCCAGAGAGGGTTTATAAGTAAGAGGTAAAAAATAATTATTTGGACATGTGATGCGCTCAAAGCACCTCCGCTGGAGTGTCCACGAAACACCTCTTATCTCTTCCTTAGTAAACACGTGAGGATATTTATCTCCTCAATTAATATTATTAAAAATTAAATAAAAATGATTCCTTTACCAAATCTTATGTTTAGGCTTTTACTCTTAGAAAATCCGAGCTACTCACATCCCCTCGTAGCTTTACTCACATCCTTGCCTCCAGGTTAGGTATGATTTGTCAAGAAACAGGGCAAGTGTTTCTTGATGCGCGTCTTAGTCATATGATTCTGTTTTGATTTTAAAAATTCTTAATTGTTCCATCTTCTCTTTTGAACACCGTAGCCGTGGACGGGCGTCCTTGCGCAGTTCTGTTCAAGAACTTGTCTAGAGTCGTTTGAACCCACCACACAGTCTGACCTATTGCCCGACCAGTCTTGCTGAGGAGAGACGATGAGCACAAGCCCTCCACAACTCTCTTTACTTACTGCTACTAGTGACCCATCCCTCGGGTATAACCTACTTCCACTGGGGAATCTCGCCTACCAGTGACAACGTCTTCGTCTGCTACACGTCCTTCACACCTGACACCAGTATATAAGCGCCAACTTATATACATGTACAATGCCCTTTGTTGATAGGTCTAGCCCCGACTCTTTTCCTTTCTCTCCCCCATCTATTCTTCAACTATCCCCTTCATCGTTTAGTCATATGATGACCCCCCGCTGGAGTTTGCCTTCATCCACATCAGAACCCACCGTTTATGTCCCTATACTCATCCATATAATCATGGCTGGTACAGAGCCCCTGGTCCTTCCCGGCACTGGATCGTTTAAACAATCTTGAGAAATGCTTCCTGAAGCCGCGTTTCATGGTTTGCCAAACCTTAGTGAGCGTGCTCCCTTTCTCTCTTGCGCCCTTCCCTCCGTTTTCCACTTCAGTGTCGACCATCATGATGGAGTCTTCACCATGTTGATTCTCTTCTGAAGTTCGAGAAGCTGGTGGCGGCCAGACCTGGAAGAAAGGATTTTTGTGGGTAATTATGCCCCAGCGAGCTAAGTAGAATAGGGCATGAGCTGTACCCTGACTACTGTTTTCGATGTTTTTATAGGCGCAGGAAAGGCACTCCTCTGGGCGGGGATGACTCACAAGGACTGGTGCCCAGAGCTCCGACAGTTTTAGAAGTGTCTCGGGGTCTAACCCGTCTTCCGTCTCGGCGGAGGACCTGATGGAACACACTATCTGGTCCAACAAGACCAGTTTACCGGGTGACATCTTTCTGCGGAGGGCTTTTATATCTCGAAGGAAGGTGTAAGGCATGCTCTGATAATATGGCCTCATGGATTTAGTGACCAGAAGGAGGGTGTGACCCATCGTGTGCCAACCGCGGGAGTCTGAAAGGAGACGACCAGGCAGCGCCTTCAGGTAATCCTGGACGACTAGCATGGCCACCTCAGGGAATACTTTGTGGCTGGGCATCAAGGAGTCGGGAAGGAAGAGGTCAGGCCAGTGGAAGCGTCCGGACATAATGCAATATTTCAGGCGCTTCATGAGGACATGAGAGTAGGCGTTGACCGGTAAGACTCGGTTTAGAGGGGGACTCCACGCCGTCAGGTAGACGAGCAACGCCTGCACCACCTCCGGCGCCTCCTCTTTCACGTCCTCTCCCCAGGGCCGGGTGTCCTCCACCGAACTCAGTTTCATCGACTCGAACCACGAAACAAACTCAGCCATATCAACATTGATTTGTGAAAAAATTTTAAGAGAGAAGATGAAAATATAAGCGGATAATAAGATAATGGAGTCTTTTGATCCTCTATCCCCGGGATGCGACCCACAACAGTCGGCTTGCCCCCAGGTACCTATTTATTGCTAAACGAACAGAGGCGACAGATGTAAGGAAACATGCCCAACATTTCCACTCATGCTGGGATCGAACCCAGGCCCTTCAGATGCAAACCATAAACGCTACTATTTGTGCCCCGAACCGTGTGAAATATGTATGGGCGTTCAGAGAAGAGTGACTGTAGACAGTAGACCAGTGTGTGAACGATGCAGTGTGTCAGCAGGGATCAGTGAAGGCATTTCTGTATGGAGAAGTGTGAGGACACGTCTTTATAATCTAACATTCATCTTATCCCTAAAATCATGTTTCAACCTGGAGTCTGGAGGTTACCTGGAGGTTATTCCGGGGATCAACGTCCCCGCGGCCCGGTCCATGACCAGGCCTCCCGATGGATCAGGGCCTGATCAACTAGGCTGTTACTGCTGGCCGCACGCAGTCCAACGTACGAGCCACAGCCCGGCTGATCCGGCACTGACTTTAGGTATCTGTCCAGCTCTCTCTTGAAGGCAGCCAGGGGTTTATTGGCAATTCCCCATATGCTTGATGGGAGGCTGTTGAACAGTCTTGGGCCCGGGGCACTTACGGTGTTTTCCCTTAGTGTACCAATGGCGCCCCTACTTTTAAATGGGGGTATTTTGCATCGCCTGCCCAGTCTTTTACTACATCTCTTATAACCTATAAAATCAAGAATCCGTCCTCCCTTAAACCTTATCTGTAGGTTACTTGTAGTCGCTCCCGGAGGTCACCGACACTAATGACCCGATCCCAGAGTATACATAGCTCTCATACACACCTCTCATACACATCTCTTATATATACCTCCCATTCACACCTCTCATACACACCTCTCATACACACTTCTCATACATGCCTTTCATACACACCTCTTCTTCAGCAGAAATCATAGCCCAGACGCCATTTAACCCCTCGAGTTTACCCCATAAAGGCTCTTGATTTTAAAAAATCGGAGCTACACTTGTCTTCTCTTGGATCGAACTTGATTAACTCCGGTTACGTAGAAAATATATGACCCCTATAGGTTTAACACCTTCCAATGAATGTAATAACACATTTTTTTAAACCCAGCCAAGGATTGAAGTTATTCCGTCTCCCCCTCCCCCCCCCACGAAAAAAATCCAGCCTGCACTAAGTAGATAATTATCAAAGACAAGGGGGATGCCTGGATGCTGTTGTAGAGATCTTGATCAAAGAAACAGGAGCTACCCTGAACTTCCTTGGATTACCTCACTCTTCCTCACCCACCAACGGTCTTCACTGTGATGAATGGTTTGAAAAACCGACAAGTTGAAGATTGAGACACTTATGCAGCATATGGGAATCTTTATTCAGGAAACGTTTCGCCACACAGTGGCTTCATTCTCCTCCTCTCCTTACGCCTTCCTCTTTGTATTGGACTGATGAAGCCACTGTGTGGCGAAACGTTTCCTGAATAAAGATTCCCATATGCTGCATAAGTGTCTCAATCTTCAATCGGTCTTCACTGTGTTGGACTGTTGAAGCTACTGGTTGGCCAAACGTTCCCTCAATAAAGATTCCCAAACGTTGCATAAGTGTCTCATTCTTCGGCTACTTAATGGTCCAAGGCGGACCGAAACGTTGTCAGTTATACTGCTTATGTGTTTATATTTCCATTGTGTCGGTATTTTATACCATTTATTTCCATATTGCATTCCATTAATAATATAATATTTCCCTATGAATTTAATAATAAAATTCCTTTCAACCTAAAATTCGCATAAACTTAATCTCCCCAAAAGCCAGAGTGCACTAAGGAGAGCCAGACCCCTCACCTCCCCTCACATCCCCTCACTAGGAGCACCACGCCAGTTTCTTCCTCCCCTCTTCCCTCAGGGCTCACCAAACACATCTGAGGGGAAGACTCTAAAGGCCTCCATGAAAATTTGAGGAGTTGGCCTTATAGTAGTACCTGGTATTGCGGGAAGGAGACGAAGAGAGGGAGGGGAATAAAGATGAGGGAGAGCGCAAAGAGGTAAGAATGGTTCAGAAATGGAAACAAAGTTCACCATAAGGGTTCAATTTTCTCTGGTTGTGAAAGACTGAGTTGTGTATAGGCCAGATGGGTTTTACACCTACTGTAATGAGAGAGAGAGAGAGAGAGAGAGAGAGAGAGAGAGAGAGAGAGAGAGAGAGAGAGAGAGAGAGAGAGAGAGAGAGAGAGAGAATATGAGTTCGAGCGAAGGGGATCGGCAGAGAATAAGAGATGGGAGATAAACAATGCATGAAGGGATTGGTACGTAAACCTGTCGAAGGGAAGAGAAGAAGATAAACAGAAAATTAGAACAAGAATAGATATGTGATAGAAGAAAGAAGAGATCACAAGTGGAAGAGCGAATAATTTGGGGTTAATTGAAAAAACCACAGCAATAAACATTTTTCTCTAAAACGAAGTTCTTCTAATAAAAAAAATCTGCTGTTTGAGCTCTGTGTGTCAGCTTTGTAAGATACGTTTAGTTCTCCAGGAGCTTTTTTGCCCAAATAAATGTTTTCAAACATTACACATAGGTCTAATTAATACAACTGTAAGCAATGCGTACCTTATGTGATACACCTCCAGTCTGGGAAACTAAGACCTGACTAGCTTGGGTCAGTGGCTTAGGCCAGTAGATGACTTGGACCTGCCTCGCATGGGCCAGTAGACCTGCTGAAGTGTTTCTTCTTTCTTATGTTCTTAAGTAGTAAAGCAGAAGGTTCTCTTCCCAACCTAGCTCCGTCGGGCCCACACTGCTGACCTAAAATTGTAGTATATAAAGCACTAAGAGACTTTTCTCAATCCAGTACTGTAAAATGAAGTAGAGGAATATTTGCATTATGTACAAGGTCAAGATTTGCATATGTAGAGAGGTTTATGTGATGGCTGTGGTCGGTACCTAAGAATATAAGAGAGAAGGAACACTACAACAGGCGTACTGACCCATGTGAGGCAGGTCCAGGTCTCCTACCGGCTTAAGCCAATGTCCTAACCTAGTTAGGTCAGGTCACATTCACTTAAGGAAGGAACACGGCATCTGACCTAGTAGGACAAGCTAGTCAGGTCCAATGGAAGCTGCGCCTTATTAACAAATATGAAAATCTAGTAAGGAAGAGATAAACTTATGCACAACATTATTGAACTTACTACCACAGTCCAACAAACTATTAAATGAATTATTATCTTTATAGAATGACACCAGGATTCAGTATTAGCTACCGGGAACAAATACAAGGTTACCTGGAGTCTGTTGAAGGGCTCTTCAAAAAAAAAAAAAACGTGGTGAGCGAAACGTCGTCAATAAAGATTCCATATGGTATAAACCTTGGTAATAAATACCGACAAGTTGTGCAAGAATGGTATATAATACCGACAAGATAAAAATTAAGACACATCTTGTCGGTATTATATACCATTCTTGCACAACTTGTCAGACACTGCAACATCATGGAATCTTGATTCTGAGGACATGTACATAACCTTCACGACTACGACAACTACTACTACAACTAACCCATCTCTTTGGGAAGGACCTACTTCCACTGGGGAATCCCGCCTACCAGTGACTATGCCCTCGTCTGCTGCACCTGACGTTACTATATAAGCGCCAGGCTCCTTTCTTCTGCTTCAGAATCTCCACGACTATGGTGCTCTTCGCACCTACTCCTAGGTTGAGGGACTGATTATCTCATCTTCTGTATATAGTCCTACTGTCTTCAAGTTATGTCCTAGAATTTGTATTGATAAAGCCACTGAATGGCGAAACGTCTACAGTAAAGATACCCAGATGTTGCACATGTGTCTTAATTTTTACCGACAAGTTGGTTTAGAAAGACACGTAGTGTCTTTCTAAACGTATTGAGGTCTTTGATAGATGATGTATTTATGGTGGAAACGTTGATGTTACTCATAGCAAGTGCCCGGCGAGTATTCGTGGCAACATCAACGTTTCCACCATAAACACATCATCTATCAAAGACCTCACTACAAAACGCAGCCCCACACCTCTAACTTTTACAGCAGGCGTCTACACTATCTCCTGTGGGTTCTGTCCCAAGAAATATGTAGGCGAGACAGGCAGAGATCTTGCAGTCCGCCTGAATGAGCATCGAAATGCTTCTAACAGACTCCACGGGGCATTTGATGAACTGGAATGAGGCACAACTCGTTCTCACCGAACCAGATCTCAGACGCCGACGGTGCCTAGAAGCCTCACTAATCGCCGTCACCGACACTATAGAACGCAACACTGGAAATTACAAAATTTCAAAAACATTGGCATACATGATACTTAAGCACCACCAACCCAACAACACAGGAGTCACATGATTTCATCGTCTACCCGTCCTCATCATAGGTAGAGGTTGTTTTGATAAGGACCTGCCTCGCAAGGGCCAGTAGGCCTTCTACAGTGTTCCTCCATTCTTATGTTCTTATGTTCTTATGACATTCCTCAGGTCACGTGCGTCACACCTCACTCTCCGCCTATATATATAATGTCTTTCTACCTCTGTATGTTAGAAGTGATCAAGGTCCCAGGACCGAAACGTTTTCTAATAAATATGTCATAGTGTTTGTTTACGTGTCTTTCTAAACCAAAGATTCCATATAACTGCATTTGGGTCAGTGTCTCATATTACTAACTGGCAGGTCCTATATATATCCAATCATTTACACTTATTTTTTTTTTTGCTATTCTCATTTACAACTCAGGTGCTAAGCTAGTGTTAAGAAAGTTTAGACACTTGTGCAACATCTGGTTATCTTTATTGTAGACGTTTCGCCATCCAGTGGCTTTATCAATACAGATTCTTGGACATAATAAGAAATCAGAAGAACTATATACAAAAGATGAGGTAATCAGTCCCTCAGCCTTGGAGGTGGTGTTTAGAGCACCGTGGTTGTAGAGATTCTGAAGCACAGGCAAGGAGACTGGCGCTTATATAGGCGTCAGTGAAAGGGACGTGTAGCAGACGAGGGCATAGTCACTGGTAGGCGGGATTTCCCAGTGGAAGTAGGTCCTACCCAAATTGATGGGTTAGTTGCAGTAGCCATGAAGAAGGTGATGTAGATGTCCTCTGAACCAAGATTCTTGCACAGAACGAAAGATAGATGCAATACCCTATTAGTCGAGAATGTGCCTATTTAAACTATGACAGTCTTTAGTTTTTGTATTCAGTAACAAATAGATTTAAGGATTCTTGGATAACTTAAAAAATATCTTCTGTTTCAGCTATTTCAGTTTGTGTTATCGAGTTTATTCTATTACAAGTCAAAAGTAGCTTTTTTTTGGTATCCAGAACTTTTCTTATTTTTTTCTATCTAAGGGCCATTTCAGTTCTAAATTGGAAGGTCTAAAATTAGATTCAAATTGTCCTTATATCATTTATTTCCCTTCATATAATTGCTGCTTTAATTTCAAGTTTAAAACTGCGTTTAAATGTTGATCTAACACTGAGAACCTTCCATCCTCTCCTGTGTAGTCTATCAGTGTGGTATTATTTATTTCCTCTAATATGGTATTTAGTAATTAAATGTTGGGTGTGTGGGAGAGAGAGAGAGAGAAAATCTCGTATACGATGCATATCTCCTTATATTTTTATTTATATTCAGTCATCTCTTTTTACTCTAGTTGTTATCACAGTCAAACCTTCCTTGCTCAGCAACATTATTTTTGTTAGGTAAGACACATATGCAACAGTTAGGTATCTTTATTTCGCCTACTGTGTAGGCGAAACGTTTCGAAATAAAGATACCTAACTGTTGCATATGTGTCTTACCTAACAATCTGTCGGTATTTTATACCATTTTAATGTTCAACATTACTTTTCTTCAATTTCCGTTTCCTTCCTCTCTCTCTCTCTCTCTCTCTCTCTCTCTCTCTCTCTATCTCTCTCTCTCTCTATCTCTCTCTCTCTCTCTCTCTCTTTTTTTTTTTACACAGGGTTTGACAAGGTTAAGGATCCATTGACTAGCTATTCACATTAAGGACACTTTAGCTAAGTGCTGTTACCTACATCAGCTCATTTGAAAGCATTTTTATTGTTATGAGACATGCAAGTAGGGAACAGGATGAAGTTGGAGCCATCTGTGGGCCAGCAGTTTCATTTGATCAACTGACTTTATCTCGTTGACATCATTATGCTGTACGAATGTGTTCCATACTCGAGTCATGCTGGGTATATATGATCTCAGATACCTGGAGGTTACCTGGAGGTTATTCGGGGGATCAACGCCCCCGCGGCCCGGTCCATGACCAGGCCTCCCGGTGGATCAGGGCCTGACCAACTAGGCTGTTACTGCAGGCCGCACGCAGTTCAACGTACGAGCCACAGCCCGGCTGATCCGGCACTCACTTTAGGTATCTGTCCAGCTCTCTCAGATGGAGTGATGTTCTGGAGAAGGGTACAGCCAGAGTGAAGTTGCTGCTTTCTGCCCGTCTTGTGGCATAAATGCTTATTTCACGCTGTCCTCGAAGTGGATCCAAGTGTGGTACTTTGACAATATTGGCCTTGTACATATCAGTACGGCCACCCACATCCCTCCTGTGTTGAAGGCTCTGCTGAAATGACAGATCTATCCAGGATGGGTCCAGGAGAGAGATGAGACGTCTTGCTCTGTTCTCTACTCTGTCAAACAGTCACAGATGAGAGGGGGGGGGCGCAGGCAAACCAAGAAAGTGGAGCATACTCAGTGCATTCCTCGATGCATTGTCCCGGAGATTCTAAAAGTCTTCCCATGTATGTTCTCTCTTTTTTTTTTGTTTTTTTGCATCCGTCACACTACCCATCCTCCCATCAACTCAAATATCCACCTCTCCCTGCTAACCATTTAACCACACACACACACACACACACACACACACACACACACACACACACACACACACACACACACACACACACACACACGCACACACACACACACACACACACACACACACATCATAGAGATGCACTGTAGTAGGCCTACAGGCTCATACCTACCTACCTGGAGTCTACCTGGTGGGTATTCAAGGGATAAACGCCTCCGCGGCCCGGTCCACGACCAGGCCTCCCGGTGGATTAGAGCCTAATCAACTAGGCTGTTTCTGATGGCCGCACGTAGTCCAACGTACATAAGAACATAAGAAAGGAGGAACACTGCAGCAGGCCTGTTGGCCCATACTAGGCAGGTCCTTTACAATTTTCAATGCTACCCAAGAAATAAGCTATGATGTGAAAGTCCCACTCAAATCCAACCCCTCCCACTCATGTGATTATCCAACCTAAATTTGAAACTACCCAAAGTCCTAGCCTCAATAGCCCAACTAGGTAGACTGTTCCACTCATCAACTACCCTATTTCCAAGCCAATACTTTCCTGTGTCCTTTCTAAATCTAAACTTATCTAATTTAAATCCATTACTGCGGGTTCTCTCTTGGAGAGATATCCTCAAGACCTTATTAATATCCCCTTTATTAATACCTATCTTCCACTTATACACTTCGATCAGGTCTCCCCTCATTCTTCGTCTAACAAGTGAATGTAACTTAAGAGTCTTCAATCTTTCTTCATAAGTAAGATTTCTAATGTTATGTATTAATTTAGTCATCCTACGCTGAATATTTTCTAACGAATTTATGTCCATTCTGTAATATGGAGATCATAATTGAGCTGCATAATCTAGGTGAGGCCTTACTAATGATGTATAAAGCTGCAGTATGACCTCTGGACTTCTGTTGCTTACACTTCTTGACATAAATCCCAGTAATCTATTTGTCTTATTATGTACGCTTAGGCACTGCTGTCTTGGTTTAAGGTTGCTGCTCACCATAACCCCCAAGTCCTTTTCGCAATCTGTATGGCTAAGTTCTTCATCATTTAACTTATAAGTGCTAGGGTTATGGACACTCCCGAGCTTCAGAACCTTGCATTTATCTACAATGAACTGCATCTGCCACTTTTCTGACCAAGAATATAGTTTGTTTAAATCCTCCTGAAGTTCCCTAACGTCTACGTTTGAATCAATTATCCTACCTATCTTTGTGTCATCGGCGAATTTGCTCATATCACTAGTAATTTCCTCATCAAGGTCATTGATATATATTATAAACAACAATGGGCCCAAGACTGATCCCTGTGGAACGCCACTTGTTACTGATCCCCACTCGGATTTAACCCCATTTATGGACACTCTCTGCTTCCTGTCTGTGAGCCATGACTCGATCCATGAGAGCACTTTTCCCCCAATGCCATGAGCTGCCACTTTCTTTAACAGTCTTTGGTGCGGAACTCTATCAAAAGCCTTACTAAAATCTAAGTAAATAATATCAAATTCTTTATTGTGGTCAACAGCCTCAAAAGCTTTACTGAAGAGAGTTAATAAATTAGTTAGACAAGACCGGCCTCTTGTGAATCCATGCTGAGTATCATTAATCAAGCTATGCTTATTGAGATGGCTTTTTATAATCTCAGCAATAATTGACTCTAGTAATTTGCCTACAATTGAGGTCAGGCTTATTGGGCGGTAATTAGTTGGTAACGACTTGTCCCCTGTTTTAAAAATAGGAATTACATTAGCCATCTTCCACATATCAGACACTACACCTGTTTGAAGAGATAAATTAAAAATATTAGTTAATGGTTCACAGAGTTCCATTTTGCATTCCTTAAGAACCCTTGAAAAAACCTCATCAGGACCCGGTGACTTATTTTGCTTCAGTCGGTCTATCTGCTTCACAACCATTTCACTAGTGACTGTGATGTTACATAATTTATCTTCTTCTGGCCCACTATAAAAATTAATTACTGTAATATTATTAGTGTCTTCCTGTGTAAAAACCGAGAGAAAATAATTATTTAAAATCGAGCACATTTTATTCTCTTTGTCAGTAAGATGCCCATAGTTATTTTTAAGGGGACCTATCTTATCTCTAACTTTTGTTCTATATACCTAGAAAAAACTTTTTGGGTTAGTTTTAGAATCCCTAGCAACTTTAATTTCATAGTCCCTTTTAGCTTTTCTTATCCCCTTTTTAATGTCCCTCTTAATGTCAATATACTGATTCATAAGATGACCCTCACCTCTTTTGATACGCCTATAAATTCCTTTCTTATGCCCTAATAGATATTTCAGCCCATTATTCATCCATTTTGGGTCATTTCTATTTGATCTAATTTCTTTATACGGAATAAACGTTCTTTGAGCCTCATGTATAGTGTTCAGAAAACTGTCATATTGATAGCTCTCTTGGTTACCCCAGTCAACAGATGATAAGTGTTCTCTAAGCCCATCGTAATCTGCTAAGCGAAAATCTGGGACTGTTACTGAGTTATCCCTACGATCATACTTCCATTCAATGCTAAATGTAATTGATTTGTGGTCGCTAGCACCCAGTTCCTCTGAAACTTCTAAATTATTAACAAGGGATTCATTGTTTGCCAGAACTAAGTCAAGCAGGTTATTTCCCCTTGTAGGTTCTGTCACAAACTGCTTCAAAAAACAATCCTGAACTACTTCTAAGAAGTCGTATGATTCTAAATTCCCAGTCAAGAAATTCCAATCAATAAGACTAAAGTTAAAGTCTCCTAGAATTACTACATTATCGTGCCTTGTGGCCCTAACAATTTCCTCCCATAGTAGTCTCCCTTGGTCCCTATCTAAGTTTGGGGGACGGTATATCACACCTAAAATCAGTTTTTCATGCCCCTCTGAAAATTTTATCCAAACAGACTCTGTATGTGTACGAACCACAGCCCCGGCTGATCCAGCACTGACTTTAGGTATCTGTCCAGCTCTCTCTTGAAGACAACTAGGGGTCTATTGGTAATTCACCTTATGGCTGGTGGGAGACTGTTGAACAGTCTTGGGCCCAGGACACTTATTGTGTTTCTTTTTAGTGTACTAATGGTGCCCCTTCTTTTCACTGGGCGTATGTTGCATCGCCTGCCAAGTCTTTTCCGTTCGTAGGAAGTGATTTCTGTGTGCAGATTAGGGACCAGTCCCTCCAGGATCTTCCAGGTGTAGATTATGATGTATCTCTCTCGCCTGGGCTCCATTGAGTACAGGTCAAGTGCTTCCAGGCGTTCCCAGTAGTTAAGGAGTTTGATGGAACTGATATTTGCAGTAAAAGTTCTCTGTACATGCTCTAGATCTGCAATTTCATCAGCCCTGAATGGAGATGTTAATGTACAACAGTATTCCAGCCTGGAGAGAACAAATGATTTAAAAAGGATCATCATTGGCTTGGCATCTCTTGTCTTGAATGTTCTCATTATCCATCCTTTCATTTTCCTCGCAGATGTGATAGTGGCACTAGCAAGAGCTTTACAAGTACAATTCCTCCTATACATATAGCTAGCCAAGGAATAAGCTTTAAGTCAGCAGACTCCATAGTACAAAATAGGTGTAAATGTAACAGAAGATGTACAGAAGATAACAATTTTAATCTGCTGTCATAAGAATCGTCCCAATGACAGTGTGACCAGGTAAGGTGAAATTAGGTGAAGGGTTACAAGCTCAGGTACACGCACATATTTAATTGAAGGCTCAGGTACTGGGAAAGTACAGGTGTAGTCACAGGTAGAAATACTGGTACACGTACACAAATATATAATAAGCATCCAGAGGCACGCACACCCCTCCATCACTACCACACCATACCCTCTCTACCACTCCAACCATGCCCCTACAACCACTCCGCCATACCCTCTCCACCACCCCAACCATGCCCCTACAACCACTCCATTTCATTCCTAACCTCCTCCCACCCCACTATAACCCATCCATACCCCACTACCCAAGACGGCCCCTCACAGTAACATCCCTGGAGCGGCCGAGCCACACAATCCCCTCCCCCCACCGCCCTCTCCTCTCTAATCCCCCTCCCACCATCCAATTATCCCTCCCAGTACCGAACTAACCTATCCACCCACCCATCCCCACCAATCCCTTCTCCCAACTGGGCATCCCTCTATCCATTAAACTAGCCGCTCAGGCGGCACAACTCTTTCCGTTGTTAAAACCATCCCGCTGAAGGATATCAGCTCAGGTAGACGAGAAAACACAAATACCCAGAGACCCGAGACCACTATGATCCGTTCCGACCAGAAAATCATGTGTATGGGCATCATTTTGTGACAGTGACTGTCAGAAAGAAGATGGTATCCAGTCATGTGTGCTAGACGAATGCAATTTTCCACAGGTGAACCTCCCGGCTCGGTGAAAACGAGGACGCACCTGACCTTTGCCTTTACAAAGTTGTCAGTGACTATACGCCTGGTGGGAGGGTGGTTACTGTACCTGGAATTGTGTAAACACTTCATCTACTCTGAGGTGCTTAAGATATCCTCATTGACCACCCTGAATTTACCAGCATTAGTTAGCTCAGTCATACCTCAGTTGCATGCGAACACATTATACACATATATACATATTACACACACACACACACACACACACACATATAAATAAATATATATATATATATATATATATATATATATATATATATATATATATATATATATATATATATATATATACATATATATATATATATATATATATATATATATATATATATATATATATATATACATATATATATATATATATATATATATATATATATATGTATATATATATATATATATATATATATATATATATATATATATATATATATATATATATATATATATATATATATATATCGTGCCGAATATGTAAAACTGGTCAATTAACAAGAACTCACTTAAAATTAAATCCTTTCTAAAAATGTCTCTTATACGTTTAAAGATATATTTTTTTCATTAATGTTGGTGTAAAAAATTTTAATTTTGCACCAAAACTTACCTAACCTTATTATAACAAGAACAATTTATTTTAGCCTAACCCAACTAAATATATTTTAGATTTGTTTACAGTAATTTAATACTAAACAAACTCAGTGAAATATTTTTTTTCGTTAGGTTCAGAATAATTTCGGCAAAATAATTGCATACACAAATTTTCACTTGTCCTGTATGTGGCAAGATGAGCGTTGCTATTTAAGCCAAGATCGCAACTTCTGCCTATTCAGCACGACATATATATATATATATATATATATATATATATATATATATATATATATATATATATATATATATATATATATATATATATTATATATATATATATATATATATATATATATATATATATATATATATATATATATATATATATATATATATATATATATATATATATATATATAGTACAACAACAACGTTCTCTTGAACGAATCTGTTTAGACTTCCTACTCACGTCTGCGATATTGCAAGCTTCTGATAATATGTTGATTGCAACACGAAAGGTCTAGAGCTGTCATTCAGCTTTCCTTGTTCCGCTCTGTGATGAAGATATTTTTCTAAAAGTTCTTTTTCTCGTGTGTATGGGTTACACCATCCAGAGATTTGGTAATTTGTATGTAACAGTATCTCCAGCTTCAATGGAAGGAGTCCTTTGAAGCTCCCGTAGGTGTTGAACCCTTATGGGACACTTTACATCCTCATTGTCTTCCAGATCAGGCTGACACATTTCATGAATATACATAAAATCCATTTTGTGCAATGGACTTTGACAAGGGAAACATAATTAGCTTTCGTTCTCACTATGTAGCTATTGTACCGGACAGCGTAGCAGCACATTGCTGGTGCCACCAATCTTGTTACCCTCCCTAAAAGAAATAAGCACCACCCTCCCCTACCACCTCTCTCCAACACCACCCTTCTTTTCAAACCCAAAAACCTTCCCCAAGCATCCT
This sequence comes from Cherax quadricarinatus, assembly GCF_038502225.1. Taxonomy (NCBI): domain Eukaryota; kingdom Metazoa; phylum Arthropoda; class Malacostraca; order Decapoda; family Parastacidae; genus Cherax; species Cherax quadricarinatus. The sequence goes on from NC_091292.1 coordinate 8,634,827, forward strand.
ACCTCCTCCACAATCCACTCTAACCACCCTCCACCCACCACAATTCACTCTAACCACCCTCCACCCGCCACAATCCACTCTAACCACCCTCCACCCACCACAATTCACTCTAACCACCCTACCCCCACCACAATTCCCTCTAACCCCCCTCCTCCCCAACTACCTCAACATCATAAGTTATGTCACTGAAGAAGTGTTTACAATGCTACTCACTGTTTACCATCGTTGGCTGAATGAACACGTGCCCAGATAAGACCAAAGGAGCAGGTGAGACGGTGAATATTTGATCAGTAGTCTCTATGCAACTCTCCGTGTTGCTATTTCAACAATGTGTGGAGAGCGAGTGAAAGCTTGACCAGCTTGTTTAGTGCAGCTTTATATTTAGGGAAACAGGAATAATGTTTTAGGGTAATAGTGAGTCTAATAAATTTAACAACAGGAGTGAATATTTATTATTACTATTATCATTATTGTTATTATTATTATTATTATTATTATTATTATTATTATTTTTATTATTATTATTATTATTATTATTATTATTATTATTATTAATATTATTATTATTACTGTTTATTTTTATTATTATTATTAATATTATTATTTATTTTATTTTATTATCACACTGGCCGATTCCCACCAAGGCAGCGTGGCCCGAAAAAGAAAAACTTTCACCATCATTCACTCCATCACTGTCTTGCCAGAAGGGTGCTTTACACTACAGTTTTTAAACTGCAACATTAACACCCCTCCTTCAGAGTGCAGGCACTGTACTTCCCATCTCCAAGACTCAAGTCCGGCCTGCCGGTTTCCCTGAACCCCTTCATAAATGTTACTTTGCTCACACTCCAACAGCACGTCAAGTATTAAAAACCATTTGTCTCCATTCACTCCTATCAAACACGCTCACGCATGCCTGCTACTAATATTTCTGATATATAATTGTTCAAAAATATAAAATATAAATTAAGTTGAGCAACCGCAATAATCATAAAAAAATTAAAATCTCTCTCCCCCCTCTCTCTTTCTCTCTCTCTCTCTCTCTCTCTCTCTCTCTCTCTCTCTCTCTCTTTCTCTCTCTCTCTCTCTCTCTCTCTCTCTCTCTCTCTCTCTTTCTCTCTCTCCTCTCTCTCTCTCTCTCTCTTTCATTAGTTTCATTCACCTTCAACTCACCGCCAATGTTCCAGAACGAAATGTAAGAGTATGGGAACACTAATAAACGCAGATTTTGGATAATAAAGTGCGGCCTGTCCTTTTGAACCTGTCGGTCAAAATAGGGGGGGAAAAAAGGAAATACCAGGCGCTATTAACCCACCATGATCCACCCGCCTGTTATTGATGGGCAAAGGCAGTAAAATTTGTGGCCTATATTTCTGTTGTCTCTGTTAATGCTATATTTTTAAGCAGAGGCTTAATATCAAAACTATTTGGCTAGTATTAGCTAGTTGGGTCATAGATGGTAGCCGCTGATGCAGACAGGACACAGCATTGTCTTCTGTGACACTTCCCCCGTAGCTTAGTAGTAAACCACTGGACCTGTTATTAGGGGACACGGTTCAAGCCTCCCGTCCACCTTTCTATTATATATATATATATATATATATATATATATATATATATATATATATATATATATATATATATATATATATATATATATATATATATATATATATATATATATATATATATATATATATATATATATATATAAAATCATGTGTGTGTGTGTGTGTGTGTGTGTGTGTCTATGTCTACATGTGTGTGTGCGTGCTATTTCAGATAAACAACAGTGCCAGGGAATCGACTTCAGGATCTTGCTCTCACCAATGAGCTACGGGGCACCCCAGTCGAATGTGGTCATGGACCGGGCCGCGGGGGCGTTGATCCCCGGAATAACCTCCAGGTAACCTCCATGTCCAGGGTAAAGGGGAGTGAAACCTTTCATCACGAGTACCCTTTTATCTGGGCATGATGCAAGGCTGGGCATGAGAGGAAGTGAAAGGTGGGTGGGAAAGGGTATAGCTTACACAGGTTCCTCTTGTTTCACGAGGGTTATCAAGGCATTTGAAGGGGGATGGGGGAAGTGAAAGAACTGGGAATCAGGGAAGAAGATTCTGCTTTTGACTCTCGCCTCGGCAGGTCATAGCAGCTCTCCACACTTACTCAGTCTCCCTACGATCCCCGTTGGGGAGGGGAACAAGAGCCGTGCGTTTATATTTTCTTCTGGTATTGTTAATTTCTTCCGTTCTAATGTTAGTTATAGTATTTTGAGTGGTGTACATCCGCACGTTACTGCTCCATATGATGACTTATTTCCACATTTTGGTATACATCCATACATTACAGCCATATCTGTGTGTGTGTGTGTGTGTGTGTGTGTGTGTGTGTGTGTGTGTGTGTGTGTGTGTGTGTGTGTGTGTGTGTGTGTGTGTGTGTGTGTGTGTGTGTCTGTGTCTGTGTCTGTGTCTGTGTCTGTGTGTCTGTGTCTGTGTCTGTCAGTTTTGTCCCAGGATGCGACCCACACCAGTACACTAATACCCAGGTACCCATTTTACTGATGGGTGAACATAGACAACCGACGTAAAGAAACACGCTCAATGTTTCTACCCTCGTCAGGAATCGAACCCGGACACTTCGCCGTGTGAAGCGAGAGGTTTAGCTACCAGGCCACGGGGCACCGTAAATGGAGATGGAGTAATACACAACTGGCCCACAATTTAGCGTTGAAAAGTTTATAATGAAAAGTATGATAAAGTTCTACACGCAGTAAAACGTTGGTTGGCTTAAGTTCCAATTTGAAAAAAACAAAAAAAACAGTGAATTCAAAATATTATTTGATTTTGCAGTCTATAATAATGTTTGTTTATATTCATTCTAACATTTTTTGTGACATATTTTATAATCCAAGCCGGAGGTTTCCAAGCTGGGTTCCGAGGAGGCTTGCTGAGGTTCCATGATAGCTTTCGTTATTAAGAGGGTTTAAGTGCAAATTGGAAATTTTGCTGTCGTCCCAACAAAAGCTTTTGAGCAACTTGTGTCTCTGTTCGCTTACCTGGAGGAGGAGTAAGTTTCAAACAACGTTCCGGTCACTGACATTGGACTGGTTCATTATAGAATTATCAGAAACTTTGACAGTAGTGGGATTAACAGAGAAAAAAAAAACACATCAAGAAAACAAGTTTGAGAGCTGGCTAGGGTCACCAGGTGACCAGAGTTGGGTGTGGGGAGAGTCATAATAGCTACTATCATGGTCACTATCTTGCCCCCAAGCTCAACATTCCGAGAGTCAAGACACGAGGGCGAAGTAGAGGTAGCTCAGGAACAGTCTTGTTACGGAGACTGACGACAGAGAAAGAGAGAGAGAGAGAGAGAGAGAGAGAGAGAGAGAGAGAGAGAGAGAGAGAGAGAGAGAGAGAGAACAGCAACACCTTGTCATTGTACAGGGAGAACGACACCTCGTCAGACACTGTACAGCAGGAAGAACATCTCGCCCGCTGGAACAACACCTTGTTAGCAAGTTTGCTCAGAGAGAACGACACTTCGTCGGTCTTCAGCGTTAGGAAAAATTGACCCCTTATCGTCTCCTTCAAGTTCTGAGGTCGTAAAACACTGGATCGACCATCAACTTCGCCAGGGGAAGTTTGGGGACACATTTCTACCTCCTTGCGGTCTGTCCGCGACGTTCTAACAACCACCTGACGATCTATCAGTCGAAGTTCCACCAAATGACGTTCTACCGGTCAACGTTCAACCAGCCAACGTTCAAGATAACGTGACTGGCACCAGTATTCTAAATGAGCAAGACTAGAAGTCAAGAACCATACCGAGGGGAGCGACGACCCCATGAACCACCAAGCGGGAATCAAGAGGCAGCCTCCTCCTCCCGTTCCTCCTGCCAGGGGCCGCAGAGGTGTGACCCAGGGGGAACGGGCTTAATTTATAACGAAGCGTCATTAGCTATCACCGATTTTATCGTCCAATTTTTACGACTACGGAAGGCATAGTCGAGATTAAAAGTGTCTCTTCTGTAACTTAATTAGCCCAAACCTGTTTCTGGACGCATCACCGACACATTTTCTCTCTCTCTTTGTTTCTCTCTCTCTCTCTCTCTCTCTCTCTCTCTCTCTCTCTCTCTCTCTCTCTCTCTCTCTCTCTCTCTCTCACCACATTAGCACACTGGCACCTCAGCTGCTAATTTGCTCAGTATCGTGGCACTAATTATATAATAAACATTCACTGCACACAACCCAGAACTTTTAAGGTCCCCATCAGGTTGACAGATAGGGCCAGTAGAAAACGGGACTCTCACAACACTGCCTCACAAGACTTACATCAAATTTTGGACAAGTTTGCGAATTTTGTTCATGTATTGTAATGGATCCAGAAAGTTATTTAAGAGTGTGGAACTGAAAGATTTTTTTAAAGCCACCTTCCCCAGCCAGCATTAATGGTAGATATAGCTCTTGTCCCTTCAATGATGGAGCCAGCTAATATTATACGATAGGGTGTTTCCTTCGTATTGTAACCAACACAGCCCAGTGTCAGTTGTGTGTGTGCATATATATTTTAGACTACAGAAGGATTAACACTATTTATATGCTGGGAATTATGTCTGTCTTGATAAGCATATATACACCTGAGGTGTATATCTCTTAGTATATACACACTGATAATTCACTTTAAACTGAATATTAGAGATTAAAGTATCCTTGATTAACTGCGGACAGGTAACATGCATCCTCAAAGACTTTCGTGTTGTCGTTAGGTTTTAAAGCACGTATACCACCCAGGCTTTTATATGTACATTATAATCAGAATTTATACAGCTCTAATTATATATTTATTGACTTTCACTTAGAGGCCAATTAACGAATCCTTGACTGGTAGTGTACAGGTGACATGCAGTCTTAATGTCCCTAATAAACTAACCAATCTAGATAGGGAAATATTTTTTTTCGACTCGTCTGATTACCTGGCTCGCTCGCTTTATTGACCGTGATAGGAGGCAAATGGCCACAGTTTCGCACCAGGGCTGGACGCTAACTAGACGCCCTGTCTTTTATCGCGATGTATGTTTTTTTGGGGGGACTTCTAAGCTGGATGCCAGGATTGACTGGTTATCATGGCGTTTAATCCCCTCATGAAGTCAGGGATCCTCCTTCCAGTCCCGTCGTTTGAGTGACTTGATAAAGCAAGTGGTGTTGAGGCGGTTGTCTTGAGCCATCCCACTTCTCGCCCTTTAACCTCTTACTGAAGAGATAGGAGGAGAAGGGAGAAGGAAGAAGGGAGAGCAAAAAGAAGGCAGGAGTAGGATGAGGAGGAGGAGGAGGAGGAGGAACGGGAAAATCAAAGGGAAACGGAAAAGGACTACAACAGCAACTACAGTAGTAACGAAAACAGCAATGACAGCAACAACAATCGCGATAACAACAGCATCAACAACAAAAATAACAACAGCAACAACAAAAACGATAGCAATAACAAAGACAACAATATTCCTTCATCATAACTCAACGAAAAGTTTGATAATATTCCAGTTCCACTTTACTGCTATCTATTACCAACTTGACAACCTCAATTATTGATCATCCACCAGCAAACTATTTCAAACCCTTTTGATCCTAAATTGTACGCATTAAATCTGGCGCTTGACAGAGAGGGCATAACTGTTGCATAGTAACACTGTTGGTGCCACTGTTGCATAGCAACACTGAGGGTGCCACTGTTGCATACCAGAACTGAGGGTGTCACTTCTGCGTAGCAACACTGAGGGTGCAACTGCTGCACAGCAACACTGTGGAGACGAATGTTGCATAGTAACACTGTTGGTGCCACTGTTGCATAGCAACACTGAGGGTGCCACTGTTGCATACCAGCACTGAGGGTGCCACTTCTGCGTAGCAACACTGAGGGTGCAACTGCTGCGCAGCAACACTGTGGAGACGAATGTTGCATAGTAACACTGTTGGTGCGACTGTTTCACAGTACCAGTGTTGCATAGTAACAAGTAAGCCACAGTGTTTAGTAACAACTTCCATTACGTCCGTCACAGCTATATTCTCCTCCCCACTCCTCTCCTACCACCACCACCTACCACCTACCACTACCACCACCACCACTCTCGTCATCACAACCACCACCACCACTCTCATTACCACCATCACCACCCTCATTACCACTACCACCACTCATTACCACCACCACTTCCACTACCACCACTACCATCACCACCACCACCACCTACCACTACCACCACCACGTAAACTGAAGGAATTATGGAACAAAACTCATAAAGTGTGTAAGAGGAGAACATCAGTGAAGACATTTTCTCTCTCTCTCTCTCTCTCTCTCTCTCTCTCTCTCTCTCTCTCTCTCTCTCTCTCTCTCTCTCTCTCTCTCTCTCTCTCTCTCTCTCTCTCTCTTTCTCTCCCTCTCTCTCTGGATAGCTTTTCCGTCTGTTATAAATATCGTAGACTCGAAGAAAGCGTGAAGAAGAAAATACTAGAGAAGAAAATCGAAATTCAGTGAAGTAGTAGAAAGTAGAAGATTAAGAAGAGGAAGAAGAAGAAGAAGAAAAAGAAGAAGAAAAAGAAGAAGAAGAAGAAGAAGAAGACGAAGAAGAAGAAGAAGAAGAAGAAGAAGAAGAAGAAGAAGAAGAAAAAGAAGAAAAATGCAAACCATAGAACACTAGAGAAGAAATTATTATCTGGTTCCCATTCCACATTTCGGAGCGGATTAAACTCCAGGACATCTAATGTTACTGCTCAAATTTGCATTTTGGGGGATTAGGGTTTTTTTTTAGGGTTTTTAGGGGGGTTTAGGGGGGTTTAGGGGGGTTTAGGGGGGATTCAGTATAGCTTAAAGATCTGAACACAAGGTAGAAAAATTCTTTCTGGTCAAAACTGCCATTAATAAGGATGAGAGAAACATCTGCCGATCAAAAGACAGCTAAGAGTTCCCATGACAACCAGGAGTACCCAAGACAACCAGGAGTACCCAAGACAACCAGGAGTACCCAAGACAACCAGGAGTACCCAAGACAACCAGGAGTACCCAAGGCAACCAGGAGTACCCAAGACAACCAGGAGTACCCAAGACAACCAGGAGTACCCAAGACAACTAGGAGTACCCAAGACAACCAGGAGTACCCAAGACAACCAGGAGTACCCAAGACAACCAGGAGTACCCAAGACAACCAGGAGTACCCAAGACAACCAGGAGTACCCAAGACAACCAGGAGTACCCAAGACAACCAGGAGTACCCAAGACAACCAGGAGTACCCAAGACAACTAGGAGTACCCAAGACAACCAGGAGTACCCAAGACAATCAGGAGTACCCAAGACAACCAGGAGTACCCAAGACAACCACGAGTACCCAAGACAACCAGGAGTACCCAAGACAACCAGGAGTACCCAAGACAACCAGGAGTACCCAAGACAACCAGGAGTACCCAAGACAACCACGAGTAACCAAGACAAGCACGAGTGCCCAAGACAACCACGAGTAACCAAGACAACCACGAGTACCCTAGACAACCACGAGTAACCAAGACAACCACGAGTAACCAAGACAACCACGAGTACCCAAGATTGTCGTGGGGTTCGAAAGGAGATAACGAGGGTTGAAGATATACACACTTGTTGGATAGTAACAATATATTGCAGAATGTGAGAAAGGGGAGCCCAACCTGCCGTGTGTTGCCTGGTTGGCTTGGCTTAACCCTTCACACAGACTGGCTTGATAACTTGTAACGATGAGCACAGCAGGGGTGGAAAGCTGGCTTGGCAGGCAAGGCTGGATGGTGTAAGGTTAGGCTGGACTCCCCCCCCCCCCACAGACTGGCTTGGTGGCTTGGCTTACTTTGCAAACCCGGGTCAACCCCTCGGAAGTAATGCAAATAAGCAAATAAAACGCTAATACACAGAGACTGACCAGAAGTAGGAAGCAATAGGCTGGTGAATGCTTGCTTGGGGTAGCTGGCTTGAGAAAGACAACCACGAGTACCCAAGACAAATACGAGTAACCAAGACAACCACGAGTACCCAAGACAACCAGGAGTACCCAAGACAACCAGGAGTACCCAAGACAACCGGGAGTACCCAATACAACCACGAGTACCCAAGGCAACCAGGAGTACCCAAGACAACCAGCAGTACCCAAGACAACCAGGAGTACCCAAGACAACCAGGGGTACCCAAACAACCAGGAGTACCCAAAACAACCAGGAGTACCCAAGACAACCACGAATACCCAAGACAACCACGAGTACCCAAGACAACAACGAGTACCCAAGACAGCCACGAGTACTCAAGACAACCAGGAGTACCCAAGACAACAACGAGTAGCCAAGACAACTAGGAGTAGCGAGATAATTAAAAGTACCCAAAACAACTAGAAGTACCCAAAAACGACTAGTGAGGCTGATAGCAAGCCCAGCACTAGACTGATAGGGCCCATTAGGGCCTGAGGGAAGGCGACAGTCCCAGCACATAAACAAGGCCCAGGAAGAAAATAGCTAGCTTGCTATCACTCTTACTTGTGTGCTATCAGCAGGTCATAGGAGCGTAGGTGTCAAGGGGTCCTGACTGAACTCCTGACGCCGTCAGGATGATTCTGACGCTGCCACCTGTCACCGCTGTCACCCCCTGATAGCTGAGGTGAGCTACATAGCACAATGATGGAACTGGGAAGAGGTGATGATCTTGGTGGCGTTGGTGGTGTTGGTGGTGTTGGTGGTGTTGGTGGTGTTGGTGGTGTTGGTGATGGTGTTGGTGATGGTGGCGGTGAAACGAGAACACCCTGTATGCAACAATACCTGGGTCGCACAAGTTTATGCTCAAGTTAGTGTAAGCATTAACACAGAGCACTAACACGACCGTGTTTACTATCAGGTTAAATTCACTTAGCAAGCTGTTAATTAAGTCAACAAGGTGCTTGTAGGGCTGTCAGGTCAAGCTAGCAGCAGGGAAGTTAGTTCCCTTCCTCCAGGGGGTTCATGATTATTATTATTATTAGTAGTAGTAGTAGTAGTAGTATTAGTAGTAGTAGTAGTAGTAGTAGTAGTAGTGGTAGCAGTAATAGTAGTAGCAGCAGCAGTAGTAGCAGTAGTAATAGCAGTAGTACACGCTGATGAACATAAAGGCCAAAAATGGCTTCCCTAGGGAAGGTCAAGTTACCTAAATACCGGGACCGCTTGCGAACCGGACCAAGCCGCGGGTACATACCTGCGGGACAGTCACGGGGAAGATTATTCCTAAGATAAGATGCAACAGGACCGGAATGAGGTCTGAATAATATCTTGGGGACCCCCTGGTCTGCTTTTATGGTCCGCGCGTATTGCCTGTAATCTTTATAATGATGAAGAATGATCGGACACGCCTATGATCAGAGAGTGAGAGAGAGAGGGAGAGAGGAGAGAGAGAGAGAGAGAGAGAGAGAGAGAGAGAGAGAGAGAGAGAGAGAGAGAGAGAGAGAGAGAGAGAGAGACAGACAGAAGACAGAGCAGAGAGAGAGAGAGAGAGAGAGAGAGAGAGAGACAGAGAGACAGAGAGAGACAGAGAGAGAGAGAGAGAGAGAGAGAGGACAGCGCGAAACAAGCTTTTATGCCACAAGACGGGCAGAAAGCACAACTTCCTCTGGCTGTACCCTTCTCCAGAACATCACTCCATCTGAGATCATACATACCCAGGATGACTCGAGTATGGAAACACATTCGTTCAGCATAATGATGTCAACGAGATAACGTCAGTTGATCAAATGAAAATGCTGGCCCACAGATGGCTCCAACTTCATCCTGTTCCCTACTTGTATGTCTCATAACAATAAAAATGCTTTCAAATGAGCTGATGTAGGTAACAGCTCTTAGCTTGTCAATAAAGTTAGGAATCCTTAACCTGTAAATAGCTTGTCAATAAAGCTAGGATCCTTAACCTTGTCAAACCATGTGTAGAGAGAGAGAGACAGAGACAGAGACAGAGACAGAGAGACAGAGAGAGAGAGAGAGAGAGAGAGAGAGAGAGGAGTGATAAATTAATGAAATAACTATTGATTATAATGATATTAACAGAAGTAGTGGATGTACTACTACTACTACTGCTACAACTACTACTACTAGTAGTAGTAGTAGTTGTTGTTGTTGTTGTTGTTGTTGTTATTAGTAGTACTAGCAGCATTAATGGTAGTAGTAGTAATAGTAGTACTAGCAGAAGTAGTGGCAGTAGTAGTAGTACTAGTAGCAGTGGTAGTAGTAGTAGCAGTAGCAGTGGCAGTGGTATTAGCATTAGGAGTAGTGGTAGTAGTAGTAATAGTAGTAGTGGTTGTAGTAGTCGTGATAGTAGCAGCAGCTCTACCAGTAATAGCAAAAATAATAATAATAATAATAATAATAATAATAATAATAATAATAATAATAACTACACTGATTTTAATAATAAAATCACAATACTTTCAACAACAATAATAATAATAATAATAATAATAATAATAATAATGATAATAATAATAATAATAATAATAATAATAATAATAATAATAATAATAATAATAATAATAATAATCATAGGAACTAAATAACAATATGGTCCAAATGAACACAGTATACATAAATGCAAGAACAAATTGATAAATACATTAACTCCATCAAGAAGGAGGTACGTACATTAACTCCATCAAGAAGGAGGTACGTACATTAACACCATCAAGAAGGAGGTACGTACATTAACACCATCAAGAAGGAGGTACGTACATTAACACTATCAAGAAGGAGGCACATACATTAACACCATCAAGAAGGAGGTACGTACATTAACACCATCAAGAAGGAGGTACATACATTAACACCATCAAGAAGGAGGTACGTACATTAACACCATCAGGAAGGAGGTACATACATTAACATCATCAAGAAGGAGGTACATACATTAACACCATCAAGAAGGAGGTACGTACATTAACACCATCAAGAAGGAGGTACATACATTAGCTCCATCAAGAAGGAGGTACGTACATAAACACCATCAAGAAAGAGGTACGTACATTAACACCATCAAGAAGGAGGTACGTACATTAACACCATCAAGAAGGAGGTACATACATTAACTCCATCAAGAAGGAGGTACGTACATTAACACCATACGTACATTAACACCATCAAGAAGGAGGTACATACATTAACACCATCAAGAAGGAGGTACGTACATTAACACCATCAAGAAGGAGGTACGTACATTAACACCATCAAGAAGGAGGTACGTACATTAACACCATCAAGAAGGAGGTACGTACATTAACACCATCAAGAAGGAGGTACGTACATTAACACCATCAAGAAGGAGGTACATACATTAACACCATCAAGAAGGAGATACGTACATTAACACCGTCAAGAAGGAGGTACATACATTAACACCATCAAGAAGGAGGTACGTACATTAACACCATCAAGAAGGAGGTACGTACATTAACACCATCAAGAAGGAGGTACGTACAGTAACACCATCAAGGAGATACGTACATTAACACCATCAAGAAGGCGGTACGTACAGTAACACCGTCAAGAAGGAGGTACGTACATTAACACCATCAAGAAGGAGGTACGTACATTAACACCGCCAAGAAGGAGGTACGTGCATTAACACCATCAAGAAGGAGGTACGTACATTAATACCATCAAGAAGGAGGTACGTACATTAACACCGTCAAGAAGGAGGTACGTACATTAACACCATCAAGAAGGAGGTGCGTACATTAACACCGTCAAGAAGGAGGTACGTACAGTAACTCCATCAAGAAGGAGGTGCGTACATTAACACCGTCAAGAAGGAGGTACGTACAGTAACACAAGAAGGAGTACGTACATTAACACCATCAAGAAGGAGGTACGTACATTAACACCATCAAGATGGAGGTACCTACATTAACACCGTCAAGAAGGAGGTACGTACATTAACACCGTCAAGAAGGAGGTACGTACATTAACACCATCAAGAAGGAGGTGCGTACATTAACACCGTCAAGAAGGAGGTACGTACAGTAACTCCATCAAGAAGGAGGTACGCACAGTAGCACCATCTAGAAGGAAGTACGTACAGTAACACCATCAAGGGGGTGCGTACAGTAACACCATCAAGAAGGAGGTACGTACAGTAACACCATCAAGAAGGAAGTACGTACAGTAACTCCATCAAGAAGGAGGTACGTACAGTAACACCATCAAGAAGGAGGTAAGTACAGTAACACCATCAAGAAGGAGGTACGCACAGTAGCACCATCAAGAAGGAGGTACGTACAGTAACACCATCAAGAAGGAGGTACGTACATTAACACCATCAAGAAGGAGGTACTTACAGTAACACCATCAAGAAGGAGGTACGTACAGTAACTCCATCAAGAAGGAGGTACGTACAGTAACACCATCAAGAAGGAGGTACGTACAGTAACACCATCAAGAAGGAGGTACGCAAAGTAGCACCATCAAGAAGGAGGTACGTACAGTAACACCATCAAGAAGGAGGTACGTACAGTAACACCATCAAGAAGGAGATACTTACAGTAACACCATCAAGAAGGAGGTACGTACAGTAACTCCATCAAGAAGGAGGTACGTACAGTAACACCATCAAGAAGGAGGTACGTGCAGTAATACCATCAAGAAATAGGTATGTACAGTAACACCATCAAGAAGGAGGTACGTACATTAACAACGTCAAGAACGAGGTACGCACAGTAACGCCATCAAGAAGGAGGTACGTACAGTAACACCATCAAGAAGGAGGTACGTACAGTAACACCATCAAGGAGGTACGAACAGTAACACCATCAAGAAGGAGGTACGTACATTAACTCCATCAAGAAGGAGGTAAGTACATTAACTCCATCAAGTAGGAGGTACGGACATTAACTCCATCAAGAAGGAGGTAAGAGCATTAACTCCATCAAGAAGGAGGTAAGTACATTAACACCATCAAGAAGGAGGTAAATACATTAACACCATCAAGAAGGAGGTACGTACATTAACTCAATCAAGAAGGAGGTACGTACATTAACTCCATCATGAAAGAGGTACGTACAGTAACACCATCAAGAAGGAGGTAAGTACATTAACTCCATCAAGAAGGAGGAACGTACAATAACACCGTCAAGAAGGAGGTACGTACAGTAACTCCATCAAGAAGGAGGTACGTACAGTAACACTATCAAGAAGGAGGTACGTACAGTAACACCATCAAGAAGGAGGTACGCAAAGTAGCACCATCAAGAAGGAGGTACGTACAGTAACACCATCAAGAAGGAGGTACGTACAGTAACACCATCAAGAAGGAGATACTTACAGTAACACCATCAAAAAGGAGGTACGTACAGTAACTCCATCAAGAAGGAGGTACGTACAGTAACACCATCAAGAAGGAGGTACGTGCAGTAATACCATCAAGAAGGAGGTATGTACAGTAACACCATCAAGAAGGAGGTACGTACATTAACAACGTCAAGAACGAGGTACGCACAGTAACGCCATCAAGAAGGAGGTACGTACAGTAACACCATCAAGAAGGAGGTACGTACAGTAACACCATCAAGGAGGTACGAACAGTAACACCATCAAGAAGGAGGTACGTACATTAACTCCATCAAGAAGGAGGTAAGTACATTAACACCATCAAGAAGGAGGTACGTACATTAACTCCATCAAGAAGGAGGTAAGTACATTAACTCCATCAAGAAGGAGGTACGGACATTAACTCCATCAAGAAGGAGGTAAGTGCATTAACTCCATCAAGAAGGAGGTAAGTACATTAACACCATCAAGAAGGAGGTAAATACATTAACACCATCAAGAAGGAGGTACGTACATTAACTCAATCAAGAAGGAGGTACGTACATTAACTCCATCATGAAAGAGGTACGTACAGTAACACCATCAAGAAGGAGGTAAGTACATCCATCAAGAAGGAGGAACTACAATAACATCAAGAAGGAAGAAGGAGGAACGTACAATAACACCGTCAAAAAGGAGGTACGTACAGTAACACCATCAAGAAAGAGGTACTTACTGTAACTCCATCAAGAAGGAGGTACGTACAGTAACACCATCAAGAAGGAGGTACGTACAATAACACCGTCAAGAAGGAGGTACGTACAGTAACACCATCAAGAAGGAGGTACGTACAGTAACACCATCAAGAAGGAGGTACGTACAATAACATCATCAAGAAGGAGGTACGTACAGTAACACCATCAAGAAGGAGGTACGTACCGTAACTCCATCAAGATGGAGGTACGTACAATAACATCAAGGAGGTACGTACAATGACACCATCAATAAGGAGGTACGTACATTAACTCCATCAAGAAGGATGTACGTACATTAACTCCATCAAGAAGGAGGTACGTACAATAACACCGTCAAGAAGGAGGTAAGTACATTAACACCATCAAGAAGGAGGTACGTACATTAACTCCATCATGAAAGAGGTACGTACAGTAACACCATCAAGAAAGAGGTACGTACATTAACTCCATCAAGAAGGAGGTACGTACAATAACACCCTCAAGAAGGAGGTACGTACAGTAACACCACCAAGAAGGAGGTACGTACATTAACTCCATCAAGAAGGAGGTACGTACAATAACACCGTCAAAAAGGAGGTACGTACAGCAACACCATCAAGAATTAGGTACTTACAGTAACTCCATCAAGAAGGAGGTACGTACAGTAACACCATCAAGAAGGAGGTACGTACAGTAACTCCATCAAGATGGAGGTACGTGCAGTAACTCCATCATGAAGGAGGTGCGTACAATAACATCATCAAGAAGGAGGTACGTACAGTAACACCATCAAGAATATGGTACGTACCGTAACTCCATCAAGATGGAGGTATGTACAATAACATCAAGGAGGTACGTACAATGACACCATCAATAAGGAGGTACGTACATTAACTCCATCAAGAAGGAGGTACGTACATTAACTCCATCAAGGAGGTACGCACAATAACACCGTCAAGAAGGAGGTACGTACAGTAACACCATCAAGAAGGAAGTACGTACCGTAACTCCATCAAGAAGGAGGTACGTACAGTAACACCATCAAGAAGGAGGTACGTACAGTAACACCATCAAGAAGGAGGTACGTACAGTAACTCCATCAAGAAGGATGTACGTACAGTAACACCATCAAGTAGGAGGCACGCACCGTAGCTCCATCAAGATGGAGGTACGTACCATAACATCAAGGAGGTACATACAATGACATCATCAAGGAGGAGGTACGTGCATTAACTCCAATAAGAAGGATATACGTACAATAACACCATCAAGAAGGAGGTACGTACAGTAACTCCATCAAGAAGGAGGTACGCACAGTAACTCCATCAAGAAGGAGGTTGGTACAGTAACACCATCAAGAAGGAGGTACGTACAGTAACTCCATGAAGGAGGTACGTACAATGACACCATCAAGGAGGAGGTATGTACATTAACTCCATCAAGAAGGAGGTACGTACAGTAACTCCATAAAGGCCTTTCACGCATTATTCAGTTTTGAATGTTCTTTTTTCAGTCGCATTCACCCCCTCCCACAAAACCCACTATGTAGATAACCTTTATAAGAGAGTTGACTGTATCTTCCATTCCGCAAGCGCTGTATAACCCGTACGAGTTAAGCGCTTTCCTAATATATACAACAACAATGTGTGCGCGTTGCCTTCGCGACCAGACGTTGTTAATAATTACCAAACGATAATTTTAACAATAATTACAATTCAGTTACAAAAAAAAAAAAAAAAGAAAAACGCTAAACTAGTACGTGCAATTCAACAGCGATAATTTCCACTCGTTGCTTAAAAATGCGTAAAATTAGAGCATTACGTTCACGCTGAGGGTAATGTGTTAAGTGCGCACTTACCAATGCGTAATTTCCTGTGCGTATTTATGCTGGGGTCGAGTCATAGTTCCTGGCCCAGCCTCGTAACTCCTACCACCTGTCCTCGCTTTTATACGCGTCAATGTTGGTTATTATACTCAGGCCTGTATACCATGTACATGTACTTGTAGTAAATAAGGACATTAATGGGGGTTGGGGGTTATGGGTGTTACAATGTAGCCCATCCTCGTATAATGGGGGTGTGGGTTTCTCCCCCCCATGCACGCCAATATCAACGGAGCAGCAGTGGGGGTATGAGTTTCATCGCCATGCATATTAATACCAGCAAAACAGCGTAGAGCATGGGTTTCACCCCCATGCATATTAATACCAAGAGAACAGCTTAGAGCATGGGTTTCACCCCATGTATATAAATACCAACAGAACAGCATGCAGAGCATAGGGTTTCTCCCCATGCATATCAGTATCAACAGAGCAGCAATGGGAGCATGGGTCTCTCCCCCATGCATATCAGTATCAGCAATGGGACCATGTGTTCTCTCCCCCCATGCATATCAATATCAACAGAGCAGATATCACAATATTTCTGCCTCTCGTAAAATGGCCAGGTAATGAAAACTTGTAGCAAGAATGGCTTATCTGGGAGGAATTAATAATAGCAATTTGCCTAGCTCGGCTCACAGGATTTATGGGAGATTCTGTTTTATGGTCTGCTTATTGTAACCTTGTGAGACTCTCTAATATTTGTTCACTGTATCTGCTGAGGGCTGGGGAGGGTGAAGAGCAATGCTCTTTGTCTCTCTCTCTCTCTCTCTCCCTCTCTGTCTCTGTCTCTCTCTGTCTCTCTGTCTCTCTGTCTCTCTCTGTCTCTCTGTCTCTGTCTCTCTGTCTGTCTGTCTGTCTCTCTGTCTCTGTCTGTCTGTCTGTCTGTCTGTCTGTCTGTCTCTCTCTCTCTCTCTCTCTCTCTCTCTCTCTCTCTCTCTCTCTCTCTCTCTCTCTCTGCCTCCTCTCTCTCTCTCTCTCTCTCTCTCTCTCTCTCTCTCTCTCTCTCTCTCTCTCTCTCTCTCTCTCTCACTCTCTCTCTCTCTCTCTCTCTCTCTCTCTCTCTCTCTCTCTCTCTCTCTCTCTCTCTCTCTCTCTCTCTCTCTCTCTCCATATCTTTTCTTTTTTTAATGTGTTATCTTATGCCTCTATTCATTAAAGCCTTGACGCTGAATAAATACTTCCTAACAATTCTATGGTTCATCTTGATGTTCAGCTTCCATTGATGTCCCCTCGACCTGGGCTCTCCCTTGCTCAGTATACATATCACAGAGTATTTTGAATGTCGTGAACATGGCTCCTCCTTTTTTGATGCTCTCTCCCTGATTTTGTTTCTCATTTCTTGTCCCACCCTGATGGTGAATCTTTGTATTTTTTTGTTTTATAGTTTGCTAGAGTTGATGGGCTTTACGCTAGAGCTATGTCCTCGAGGATCGGTCTCTCTTGTGTGGTAAAAGTTCTTTGATTAATTATATATTTTTTAGATATCTATAAGTATTCTTACGTTTTCTAATCTCTCATCCTCTACTGTTATTTTGCTTGTATTCTTCTTAGGGCAGATTAAATATAATGTTTACTTTCAAGGTTTATCCATTTCGTGGATCTGTAAGTTGTTCTTCACGCTAATAGTGCATTGTGTTGCGTACATATCCTTTCCTTCCCTTCCCGGTTCGTAAGTGCTGCGGTTGAATTCCAGGATCTGATTTCTTAAACTTTTCATTAAGTTTGTTTAGATACTCTTGTATTTCCTTCCTTTCATCTCCTATTGTTTTTTTTTCGCGTTATCTTTGTGTCATCTACAAAATTTGTCATGTGGGGAGTCTATTCCCGGTGGTTGGTCTTGTGTGTATTCCAAGAGTAGCATGGGACCCATGCCTGAGCCTTGGGGAACTCCACTAGTCACGTTTGATAATTTTAAGTCAGCATCTCGCACCCTGGGAGACGATTCCTTAACCCATGTTGATATCTTGTCTGTCTTTTTTAACTCGTGACTAGTTTCTGTAACAATTTTCCATGTGTTACTGTGTCAAAGAGTTTCTTGTAATCAAGGGTGTTAGTTAGCTTGTCTTAAGTCTAAATTTATTGGCCTTGTGAGGCATAATTTTCCATTCATGAATCCGTGTTGGTGCTTTCTCTGATACTTTATGCAATATACTCGTCTTTGATAAGGTTCTGTCAATTATTGTTTCATGTTTGTCTCACAGCTTAAATACAGAGAAAAATCATTTGTTCAACATCCTCAAACCATACATAAGGGGATGATTACCAACAGACCCCTTGCTGTCTTTAAGAGGGAATTGGATAGGTTCCTAAAGTCGACTCCTGATCAGCCAGGCTGTGGTTCGTACGTGCAACAAGCAGTAACAGTCTGGATGATCAGGCCTTGATCCACCAGGAGGCTTAGTCAGGGGCGGGCCGTTGGGGCATTTAACCCCTCGTAGCACTCTGTAGGTAGACTCCAGGTAGGTAGTGACTACATTAGCCGTCTCCAACTTTCCGGTAAGTGGTTCGTCTTAAACGACTTGATCCTCGCTGTTTGGTTCACAAAGTTGCTTTACTTCTTTTAAAGTGTCATGGGAATACGTTGCCAGGCTCCATAGTTCGTGTCCACTTGAGTAACTTTTTCATTTTTTCCAGTTAGTGTGTAGATGCGTGTCACTGCAAATTAATCTGTTGTTACTAACCCTGTTCTCTGGTATTTCTCAGTTCTTTGTGGAAACCTCTCCAAATCTTCTGCTTAGTTCTTCGCATACCATTCTGTCCTCCTCGGCCTTATCACTCGATCCTCTACAGTAATTTTCTTTCTTATGTGTGTGCGTGTGTGTGACGTTCTCAGGACACAAGATAACGTCACTTGGACACATTTCTGGAGAGGTCGTTTGACGATGAACTGCGATACGTCTCACCCTACACCCTCATCATCATCCCCTCCATTTCCTCTACACATTCCCGTCTCGAACATCTCGAGCCTATTGTCTCTCTGTCTGCCTGACTGTTTGAATGTCCGTCTATATCTGCCTCTCTATCTGCCCATCTGTCCACCTGTCTTGGTTTTTTGGTTTGTTCGTCTGTGCACTAATGTCATTCGGCCTATTTGTATGTCTCTGTTACCATTTGTGAATATTTAAGAGACACACTATAGGAATAGCAGTGGACAGGGATAAAACATAAAGTATTGCTTATTTGGACAAAGTAACGCAGTTAATTAGGTACCACATGAGAAAATTGAAGAAGCTGTGGAGAAATCAGAACGTGGACCAGCAGCAAGTGGAATTCCTAAGGGGATAGTGTTTGGTCTCCTGTTGTTTATAATTTGCGTAATGATTCAAATGCGCGTGCAAATAGAGACGTAATTTTGCTGATGGCAGAGACAGGAATAAAAATAATAAACGGGTATGAAAACCGATCTGGAAATGACTTACGGTACGAGTGGCATGGGTGGAGTTGGAACCCAAGGCAACCGAGCCGAAAAACTCCAGACCAGTGCGTAAGCCATTGTACCAATTGGCTACAATAAGATTCATCCAACTAAGTATATTTATACACCATAGGAAGGTTAGCATGGGCCGCACTGTGACCATTAAAACAAGTTTTGGTTACGACTCACTTGCCATGGGTTCTAACCCTACCTGTAATCGCGGTTTAAGCTGGAAATATTTAAACAAGATTGAACTCGCAACAGTGATTTCAAACTGGACAAATTCAGTATTCACCTAGTCATATATGCCTACTGTCCCTTCATTTCTACACTCCCTGTATGCCTATTGTCCGTTTATGCATACTGGTTTCTATGTGAATAGAAGTGAGCAGAAAGAACCGGTCTAGCTGGAAGCATGGTGCTGTTAATTTATTTGTCAGGAAAAGTCACCTAAGACGGGTTGTAATAATATGATCAGCTGCTCAGTGACTCACTAAAAACATTGTTGATGTTGTGTACTGGACTCAAGATAAACCTACATGTACCATTCACCACCATGAGAATGGGAGATAACCAGGCTTGATCCAAGGCAGGGGAAGGTAGCTCCAATACCTTCAATCAGGATATCCTCGGCAGCATCAGTGTACCATTCTGAAGACACTCGAAGTAGCTGCTTTCCAACAAGATTTGCACTGTCCAGCAATTGCTGTTATCATCTTACATTCACATGAAGGTCATACGGAAACAGAGACAATCAAATTTTATCCATGACAGAGGAAAAGTAGCTCCAGATCTTTGAATCAAGTGTTATTTTTGCCAGCAGTCAATCACTCCGACTGAACATCAGTGTCTGGGTCCCTTTTCAAATTCATCTTTGCTGGAACGAGAAATTCCCATAATTACTAAACCTCTAATGGAATCACGAATGCTTGACGATATTCTCATTGCCCTAATGAACTCTCTCAGCTCAGGTGAAAAAAAATTCAACAGCCGACGTATGTATTTCATCCTGTGATGGTATATAACAGTGATACATAACGATAACTAGCTTCTGCTCCCACTGTGTACCCACCACATAGAATATTGCGTGTACCTCATGTATGTGTAACCCATCCTGTGTGTCGAAATAAGACAGTGAAACATAACTAACTTCTGCTCCCACTGTGTAACCATCACATGGAGCAGGGGGGGGGGAAACACTACTGATGTAACTAATTTTGCTAGATGAAAGAGGAAAGAAATAAGACATTGTGGAGGTGGTCGTCCTCTAGTTCGTGAGTGAAACATCTTGTGGGAGGCAGGTAGCTGGCGGTCAGTGGTGAGTAGGTAGACATTAACTATGATTAGCAGAGGAGGAGGAGGAGGAGAAGTAGGAGGAGGGAATTAAGAAGTTGGTAGAGATGAAAACGAGGGGGAAGGTGACGGTAATGAGAAGTGGAGAGAGGACACAATAAAGAAGGGAAACAGAGTGATAAAGGTATTTGTAAGATGGCAATCAAGAAGAAAAAAAGACAAAGTGAACTGAAAGAGAGAGAGAGAGAATGAATCCACCCAGACAAAACTGTGTCATAAAATTTATTCTAAAGAGTGTGTTTATTCCTAGATGATCTACCAATTAAGAAAAAAATACAAGACATACCTAAGAGATTACTTGAGAT
The DNA here is from genome assembly GCF_038502225.1 of Cherax quadricarinatus. Lineage (NCBI taxonomy): Eukaryota > Metazoa > Arthropoda > Malacostraca > Decapoda > Parastacidae > Cherax > Cherax quadricarinatus. The sequence continues at coordinate 8,655,833 of NC_091292.1, forward strand.
TATAGTAACTATAGTCACTACTGATGTAATTTTCCCAAGAGGATACAAAATAGTGAGAAAGGAAAGAAAAGGAATGAAGGGGGAAATAACTCCATTAATAAGGAAAGCAATGAGATAAAACTCCAAATTATTATTATTATTTTTATATTATTTTATTTTATTATTATGATTATTATTATATTTATTATTATTACTATTTTCTTCTTCTTCTTCTTCTTCTTCATCTTCTTCTTCGTCTTCTTCTTCTTCTTCTTCTTCTTCTTCTTATTATTATTATTATTATTATTATTATTATTATTATTATTATTATTATTATTATTATAATTATAGTATTCAGAGGAAAGCTGAAAACCCGTAAGGATTATACAAAGCTGTGGAGAAGGGAAGGTAAACAGGTGGGATTCCAAGAAGAAGAGAATACTTCCAATTCCTCAGATCAAGAGCTCTTCACGAGTGACTGTCCTCTTTTTCCAACAGAAGGTTAAACACGACAACCTCTGTACTTCTGTTGAAACAGGCTGTTTCACACTGTACTTCTGTTGCAACAGGAGGGCCATGAATACCACTCACTGGAGGCCATAAAATGTATCCAAAACACTAATGAGTCTCCTACCTCAAAAAAATATTAGTCCCAGTTGGAGTTAATATTAATCAGCCGACATAATTGCATATTACTCAGCGTATTTAAATTAATCACTCAAGTGAAGTTTTTATTCCATAGGTAAATACTGAAATGGAAGTTAATTGTTTCAATATTCTTATTGAGTGAAGTGAAATATTTTGTTAATGCTTATGCCTATTAATTAATTGGCTCAAAAAAGTTATATATTGGAATTTATATTAATATAAATTATTACTTTTTTTTTCGTCTTTTTGAACAGAGGTAATTATATGTTATATATTTTTTACCTTTTTTTTTTATCTAAATTAGGTTTATCGTTTTACATTTTTGGTTTAACCTGAATTGTTTCATGTCAGTTTTTTAATAGCAAATATAAACACGTTTTTTTTATTCAGTTTTCAAGAAAAAAAAACTTATTGTAGATTTTTTGTTTAACGTGATTAAAAAATTATGGAGGAAAATGTAAATAAATAAACGAATGTATTATAATTAAAAATATATCAAGAGCATTCTCACTGAAGCGTTGAAAACTCTTGGACAGCATCAAGAGCACTCTCACTGAAGTATTGAAAACTCTTAGACAACATCAAGAGCCCTCTCACTGAAGCATTGAAAACTCTTAGACAACATCAAGAGCCCTCTCACTGAAGCGTTGAAAACTCTTAGACATCATCAAGAGCCCTCTCACTGAAGCATTGAAAACTCTTAGACAGCATCAAGAGCCCTCTCACTGAAGTATTGAAAACTCTTAAACTGCATCAAGAGCCCTCTCACTGAAGTATTGAGAACTCTTAGACAGCATCAAGAGCACTCTTATTGAAGTGTTGAAAACTCTTAGACAGCATCAAGAGCCCTCTCACTGAAGTATTGAAAACTCTTAAACTGCATCAAGAGCCCTCTCACTGAAGTATTGAGAACTCTTAGACAGCATCAAGAGCACTCTTATTGAAGTGTTGAAAACTCTTAAACTGCACCAAGAGCCCTCTCACTGAAGTATTGAAAACTCTTAAACTGCATCAAGAGCCCTCTCACTGAAGTATTGAAAACTCTTAGACAGCATCAAGAGCCCTCTCACTGAAGTACTGAAAACTCTTAGACAGCATCAAGAGCCCTCTCACTGAAGTATTTAAAACTCTTAGACAGCATCAAGAGCCCTCTCACTGAAGTACTGAAAACTCTTAGACAGCATCAAGAGCCCTCTCACTGAAGTATTGAAAACTCTTAGACAACATCAAGAGCCCTCTCACTGAAGCATTGAAAACTCTTAGACAGCATCAAGAGCCCTCTCACTGAAGTATTGAAAACTCTTAGACAGCATCAAGAGCCCTCTCACTGAAGTATTGAAAACTCTTAGACAGCATCAAGAGCCCTCTCACTGAAGTATTGAAAACTCTTAGACAGCATCAAGAGCCCTCTCACTGAAGTACTGAAAGCAATTAGACAGCATCAAGAGCCCTCTCATTGAAGTATTTAAAACTCTTAGACAGCATCAAGAGCACTCTCACTGAAGTATTGAAAACTCTTAAACTGCATCAAGAGCCCTCTCACTGAAGTACTGAAAACTCTTAGACAGCATCAAGAGCCCTCTCACTGAAGTATTGAAAACTCTTAGACAACATCACGAGCCCTCTCACTGAAGTATTGAAAACTCTTAAACTGCATCAAGAGCCCTCTCACTGAAGTATTGAAAACTCTTAGACAACATCACGAGCCCTCTCACTGAAGTATTGAAAACTCTTAAACTGCATCAAGAGCCCTCTCACTGAAGTATTGAAAACTCTTAAACTGCATCACGAGCCCTCTCACTGAAGTATTGAAAACTCTTAAACTGCATCAAGAGCCCTCTCACTGAAGTATTGAAAACTCTTAAACTGCATCAAGAGCCCTCTCACTGAAGTATTGAAAACTCTTAAACTGCATCAAGAGCCCTCTCACTGAAGTATTGAGAACTCTTAAACTGCATCAAGAGCCCTCTCACTGAAGTATTGAAAACTCTTAAACTGCATCAAGAGCCCTCTCACTGAAGTATTGAGAACTCTTAGACAGCATCAAGAGCACTCTTATTGAAGTGTTGAAAACTCTTAAACTGCATCAAGAGCCCTCTCACTGAAGTATTGAAAACTCTTAGACAGCATCAAGAGCACTCTTATTGAAGTGTTGAAAACTCTTAAACTGTATTTCTTTAATGTATTTTTTTAATTTTGTAAGTGAATTATTAAGAAAATGACATATGAAAAATTGTACAGCACCAGTGTATATTGTACAGAGTGTGGTGTAAATTGTACAGCATCAGTGCATATTGTACAGAGTTTGGTGCAAATTGTACAGCATCAGTGTATATTGTACAGAGTGTGGTGCAAATTGTACAGCATCAGTGTATATTGTACAGAGTTTGGTGCAAATTGTACAGCATCAGTGTATATTGTACAGAGTGTGGTGTAAATTGTACAGCATCAGTGTATATTGTACAGAGTGTGGTGCAAATTGTACAGCATCAGTGTATATTGTACAGAGTGTGGTGCAAATTGTACAGCATCAGTGTATATTGTACAGAGTGTGGTGCAAATTGTACAGCATCAGTGTATATTGTACAGAGTGTGGTGCAAATTGTACAGCATCAGTGTATATTGTACAGAGTGTGGTGCAAATTGTACAGCATCAGTGCATATTGTACAGAGTTTGGTGCAAATTGTACAGCATCAGTGTATATTGTACAGAGTGTGGTGCAAATTGTACAGCATCAGTGCATATTGTACAGAGTTTGGTGCAAATTGTACAGCATCAGTGTATATTGTACAGAGTGTGGTGCAAATTGTACAGCATCAGTGTATATTGTACAGAGTTTGGTGCAAATTGTACAGCACCAGTGTATATTGTACAGAGTGTGGTGCAAATTGTACAGCATCAGTGTATATTGTACAGAGTTTGGTGCAAATTGTACAGCATCAGTGTATATTGTACAGAGTGTGGTGCAAATTGTACAGCATCAGTGTATATTGTACAGAGTTTGGTGCAAATTGTACAGCATCAGTGTATATTGTACAGAGTGTGGTGCAAATTGTACAGCATCAGTGTATATTGTACAGAGTGTGGTGCAAATTGTACAACATCAGTGTATATTGTACAGAGTGTGGTGCAAATTGTACAGCATCAGTGTATATTGTACAGAGTGTGGTGCAAATTGTACAGCATCAGTGTATATTGTACAGAGTTTGGTGCAAATTGTACAGCACCAGTGTATATTGTACAGAGTGTGGTGCAAATTGTACAGCATCAGTGTATATTGTACAGAGTTTGGTGCAAATTGTACAGCATCAGTGTATATTGTACAGAGTGTGGTGCAAATTGTACAGCATCAGTGTATATTGTACAGAGTTTGGTGCAAATTGTACAGCATCAGTGTATATTGTACAGAGTGTGGTGCAAATTGTACAGCATCAGTGTATATTGTACAGAGTGTGGTGCAAATTGTACAGCATCAGTGTATATTGTACAGAGTGTGGTGCAAATTGTACAGCATCAGTGTATATTGTACAGAGTGTGGTGCAAATTGTACAGCATCAGTGTATATTGTACAGAGTGTGGTGCAAATTGTACAGCATCAGTGTATATTGTACAGAGTGTGGTGCAAATTGTACAGCATCAGTGTATATTGTACAGAGTGTGGTGTAAATTGTACAGCATCAGTGTATATTGTACAGAGTGTGGTGCAAATTGTACAGCATCAGTGTATATTGTACAGAGTGTGGTGCAAATTGTACAGCATCAGTGTATATTGTACAGAGTGTGGTGTAAATTGTACAGCATCAGTGTATATTGTACAGAGTGTTGTGCAAATTGTACAGCATCAGTGTATATTGTACAGAGTTTGGTGCAAATTGTATAGCATCAGTGCATATTGTACAGAGTGTGGTATAAATTGTACAGCATCAGTGTATATTGTACAGAGTGTGGTGCAAATTGTACAGCATCAGTGTATATTGTACAGAGTGTGGTATAAATTGTACAGCATCAGTGTATATTGTACAG
>NC_091292.1:8667983-8690483 GCF_038502225.1 Cherax quadricarinatus
CCTATATGGCAAGATGAGCGTTGTTATTTAAGCCAAGATCGCAAGTTCTGCCTATTCGGCACGACATATATATATATATATATATATATATATATATATATATATATATATATATATATATATATATATATATATATATATATATATATATATATATATATATGTATATATATATGTATATATATATATATATATATATATATATATATATATATATATATATATGTATATATATATATATATCTGTATATATGTATATATATATATATATATTTATATATATATATATATATATATATATATATATATATATATATGTCACTTTCATAGTTCCTTGATAATGTGAGTAGTCACGAAAGCGCTTGGAATTTCTCTATTCTTTCAGAGTGGTTGTTTTGCATATTTTGAAATCACCTGTTTACTGTGATCTTATTGCATATATATATATATATATATATATATATATATATATATATATATATATATATATATATATATATATATATATATATGTATATATATATATATATATATATATATATATATATATATATATATATATATATATATATATATATATATATATATATATATATATATATATATATATATATATATATATATATATATATATATATATATATATATATATATATGCACACTATGTGCAAAATCAAACACAAGCCAAAGCAAATGTAAAACGAGGTTTTGGAGGAGAGTAGTAAAATTTGAATGCTCTTTCAATTACAAACAGCGAATGAGCTCTCATAAGGAATCAAGATGAGCGGATAATATGATATGAACCACGACGTGAGAGTTCCTGGATTTCTGGAGCATCCCATAAGCAAGGTAAATGTCCCAGCCAACCACCCCTCCATCCGAGAGATCAAGGTTACCCAGACCAGCCAGGGTCGTCGATTAACCACTAGAACGCTCTAGCCCACCAGGCTTTGAGATGACTGTGATGAATTGCATTATCTGGTTTTGAAGGACGAGTATCGAATGAAAAATGAAATGCGCCATTTCAGAAAAGCAAAGTAGGCAGCAAATGCAATGTGCACCCTGTTGATGCACTCCGAGCATGCAACGATAAGTACAATGATCATATGAAACACTTTCATCCTACTCATTCGACAGAGCACATGAATGATGAACATATACAATATTTAAATAGTGTTTTGCTTAATTACAATGACGTTTGTAGTATAAGACGGCATTATCAATGTTGACCACACGGTGGTAAAGGCCAGTATGTAACACGTATATATTGTTCTTTAGTTCTTCTAGTTAAAAATCTTTTAGATATATTTCACGGTATTCACACTGAGGATAACTAGCTTCACCTGCTAGTGTTAAAGATTCGATAGCTGAACAAGTTACAGTGGTAATGAACTATTTACATGTTTATATCTGGTCACAATCGTAATGAGTTATTTATGCAGACATGCATGAGATCGATCGAGTTTTTCGCATTTATCAGCACATGTTCACGCGGCTGAACGTCCAAATACGGCTCATAGGTGTAAAGAATTTGACTTTAATCAGGTGATTGCAAAGCCTCAACATTGAGCATATCTTCAAAGGCGCTTATCAACCAAATATCATCTGCAGCAATTATGCGACTGGCAACCGTAAGGTTAGTTAATATTTGGGAACCTCAACAAAAATTCATTAATGTCACTTTATTTGGCAAATGTCAGAGTACCCTCGTAGAGTATGCTGCACCAGCATTAAACCCATAGATGAAAAAGTGTCTAAAATAGCTAAGACTGATGACTACATAAGATGAAAGCACCAGTGGAGACGTGATTACGAAGCACAAGATACTAAGAAGACTCGAAAGGATGAACTAGGAAAGGCTTTCCAAAAGGTGGCAAATGGAAACATGGAGTCAAAGGAAGAGGGATTAAATTAGTTCTCACTATGTATATAAGGAGAGATTATTTACTAATAATTTGCATTTAGCCTGCAAACTAGCATCAGAAATAATTTAACCAATAACTTTAGGTATATATACCGAAGTATAGACACGTCTGAGTGTATATTACACCCTCACTGCTCCCCTATCAGCGTCACCCTAATGTCACTCATCAAACAACTCCTTTATGCGAATGTGTTTCGAAGCCTCGCTCAATAAATAATGAAGCACGCAAGCCTCTCCCTTCCCCTACCCTCCTTTTCCGAGTAGCTTCGAACCCTTGCACTGAGATAAACTCAATAAGTGATGAACCGGCATGTCTCCTCTCTTTTCCAGGTCGGCCTGGAGTCCCTCCATCACGTCCTGGCTGCCGCTGCAGAACGAGTTGAGGTTAATTACTTATGAACAAACTGCCAGCCCCTTCCTCAGTGGCTTCGAATTGCTCAGAAAATGGACAAGGGGGACAGGCGCCTCTCCATTAGAAATTTAATAAGGCAGGAGAGCCTGAGAGAGAGAGAGAGAGAGAGAGAGAGAGAGAGAGAGAGAGAGAGAGAGAGAGAGAGAGAGAGAGAGAGAGACAGAGACAGACAGACAGACAGACAGACAGACAGACAGACAGAGAGGGCACTTGAATTACTCATTTTGGTGTACTCACCTAGTTGCACTTATCTTACTGTACTCACCTATCTGCGCCTGCCGGGTTTGAACTTAACCTCTTTGGCCCTGCTTTTGCATTTCGATTAAATGGTATTTAGTCATTGTCATTTGAGCCCGAATATTGAGTGGCCCTCCACCACGTACACTTTCTAGTAATCCGTTTCTTCATTACCAGTAAACTAAAGACATTCTTGTTTATAACTGTGAGTCATTTGATCGCCTACTTTCTAATTCTCTTCTTTCTGTTTCTCTCTTTCTCAGATATTCAATATTACTTATCAACTTTATCCATCTCTTTAAATATCTAGTAAGTTGCATCTTATAATACACGAAATCCTAATAACAAGTCTAGAAGCATGTCACTTATTAGAGTCAGCTGGCCGAGTGGTTAACGCACTGGCCTGTGAGTTTAAGGACTCACTTGTCCTTGGTTAAAGCCCCCCACCCGTTCCCTGATTAGTATCTTATAAATTCCAGAGATGAATGATCTTGTTCTTTTAATCTGTCTTTGTATTCTAGCCCTTGTAGCTCAGGGACCATCCTGTAGCAAGCCTCCGTACTTTCCCAGGTTTCTTTGCATGCTTTGCGAGAAGAGTGTCCGAGGTTCGATTCTCGGTACGGGTGGAAACGTTGGGCATGTTTCCTTACACCTGCTGTCCCTGTTTACCTAGCAGTAACAGGTACCTGGATGTTAGCCAACAACTAGACTTTGAAATGACCTGAAGTAGGGTAACAACTCTTATCCTGTAAAATTGATCTGTGTATAAAAAAAGGGCTTCGTGCTGGTGCAGCGTACTCCGGTACTGGTCTTACGAATGTCTTGTACAGAGGTCTGAATGACCGCTGGTTCGGATTCGTGTATATTCTTCTTATATTTGCCAGTTATGGATTTGCCGCCAATGTTATTCTGTTAACATGTGCCTCAGAAGGTTTTTTTTCTCTTCCTGATTCTCCGTGAGTTACCAAGTCAGTGTATGCATGGGTGTATGCTTGGGTGTATGCCTGGGTGTATGCATGGGTGAATGCCTTGCCTCTCTGGGAATATTTCACGCCTCTCATTGCCTACAAGGCGACGGAGATGTTACATGTAACCTGCAAGCTCCCTATCATTCTCTGCCCTTCTCCCTCCTCTCCCTTTCCTTCCCTCTCTTTCACTCACCAACCCTCCCTCTCTTCTTCCCTCCCTACTTCCCTGCACCTTCTTCTCCCTCCCAGACTCACTCACCCACCTTTCCTCTCTTCTTTTCTCCTCTGGGGACTTTCTCTCAAATTTATTCCGGTCGGAAAGGGATAGTTTTGCTGTCTGGGTGAATGCTACAGTCCGCGGTCTTCACGGTAAGCTTGGTTTCAACTTTGTTTTCTCTTTTTTCTTCATCTCTCTCTCTTTTACAAAGGGGTTTACAAAGGTTAAGGTTCCTAATTTTATTTACAAGCTAAGAGCTGTTACCTACAACGGATCTCTCTCTCTCTCTCTCTCTCTCTCTCTCTCACCTGAAACAATCTGGTGTACAAAACATATTAATTTTCAATTAAAAGAGAAAATTCTAGTTCAAAATACGCGTTGGTAATCATTATTGCTTTAGGTGCAAATAATAATTTCCTCTTTTTATGCATTTAATTATATGCTAATCTATTTTTTTATTCCTTTGTTTTTATCTAATTACTTATTTATATGATTACATATTTACACGTGAATTACTTTCCCTAAAATAATAATTTTAGCAATGCGTTAAGTTTAATTTTATATAACTTGTGCTCACGTTATAATTAATGTATACACTAATTTTATTTATGCATTATTTTGACTCGTGTATTGTTTTGACTAATGTATTATTTCGATTCATATATTATTTTGACTGGTGTATTATTGTATCGGGTGCGGGGCCTCCACTACAGCCAGCAGCGCTTCAACAAATATTTTATCCAATACACTCACAAATATATATTAGCAATAATCACCTGCAGGACAGATGGACAGTCAGCCGGACCCGTCACAAAGTTAGCGTTGAGTTTATCTGTCTGGGTGCCCATCCACCTGTCAATTTTGCCTGTCCTTCCAGCCTTCCGCAGTGAGTTTATCAATTGTCTGTCGTTGTGTTTACAAGCCATGCTGCAGTACCACTGTTTAATTTTTTTGTGATTTTTTTTTTTTCGCTAGTATGCAGTACTGTCTAGGTTTTTTCCTCTGTGTGTTTGCTGGGTTATATGTGTCGTGTTTGTACTGTGTTTGTTTGCGTGTTCCTGTATGAGAGGAATGTGTGTGTGTGTGTGTGTGTGTGTGTGTGTGTGTGTGTACTCACCTAGTTGAGGTTGCGGGGGTCGAGTCCGAGCTCCTGGCCCTGCTTCTTCGCTAGTCACTTCCAGGTCCACTTTCTCCCTGCTCCAGGAGTCTTATCGTACCTCTTTTTAAAGTGTGTGTGTGTGTGTGTGTGTGTGTGTGTGTGTGTGTGTGTGTACTCACCTATTTGTGATTGCAAGGGATCGATTCACAGCTCCTGGCCCTGCTTCTTTGCTAGTCACTTCCAGGTCCACTTTCTCCCTGCTCCAGGAGTCTTATCGTACCTCTTTTTAAAGTTATGTATGTATGTTGCTCCATAATGTGTGTGTGTGTAAACCACTCAAAGGGTATAAATAATATTAAAGAATGGATTGGCTCCGAATTCCGTCTTGTAAAGCATCGAACCCGGATTCAAAGGAGCAGAAACCCTCCCTCTCAGTGTTAAAGCTCGCGGATTCCTCGTTGATAAGTCCATCCCGACGGGACGTCCACGGACACGACTGGGACCTCTAATGCAGAGTCGGTAATTCCTCAACGATACCTCCATCTCTATCTTATCGTGCTCATGAAGCCACGTCGATAGTTCCTTCAAGTGGTCACACCTGACTCCGGTACTGGTGATGTCATCACGATCATTCACGATCGTCTGAAGACTGGTGTAGCACTTTTAAGGGAGGTACCTTGCAGCTGGTGATGGGGGGTCGGGGGGGTCTTGATCCAGCTTATAAGAGAAACACTCCCTTTCCTCGAATCTAGCCTGATTACCACCCATTCTCCAGATGATGTGTCAGCCTTACGGATTTAGTGCACATTGACACAGTCCAAACTTACACCACGTAAGTATCCCTCAGTCCCACCTTCACGTAAGCACACCTGTCTCCGTGTTGGTAACTCCATCACGCCAACACCTCAGACTCCATATCTGGTTATCAGTCTGGTTAACAGACTCGACTTATACCTCCACCACACTACCACACTCCAAACTGATAACGCCATTATGATGGCTCTAACAGCACTCCATGGATGCACCCCTTGCTTTCCGTTCTAATTCCCTTAGTAAACCATTAAAGAAACCTTACCGCAGCAACGTTAACGTATCGTTGACCCAAATGCACGTTATAAAGTATATAATATGTATTACCTCTCTGGATAGCATCTGCAGCATCTGTGTCATCATGAGAAGTTCCTTCTCAAGTCCTCCTTCCGAGAACAAGTTAATACTGAAAAACACATCATTACAGATATAATTAATGTAACCAAACCCTACACACAAATAAAGTATGTAAATATATATATATATATATATATATATATATATATATATATATATATATATATATATATATATATATATTCGGTACACAATGTTTTGCAGGACTATAAATATCCAGGAGAAAATGTTAAGGCTGAATATTATGTTCCTGAATCATATTTTGCTTGAATAAATTTGCATATGTGCGCTTGTGGGTGTCGTGTCTGAAGACCAGTGTGAAGTTTAAGATGGAAAAGAGAGGAAAAGAAATGGACAGGAAGGAGAAGGAGAAGAAGAAGGAGAAGGAGGAGGAGAAGGAGAAAAAGGAGGACAAGAAGAAGGAGGAGGAGAAGAAGAAGGAGGAGGAAAAGAAGAAGAAGAAGAAGAAGAAGAAGAAGAAGAAGAAGAAGAAGAAGAAGAAGACTGAACTTAATCGTAATTAAGAGAAAACATGGGATAACAGTTTCAATCTACGAGAAAAGTTGTGAAGAAAAGACAATTGGTAGCACATTGAAAATCCAGTGGTAGATAACTGAGATGAACTGGATAATGCAATACATGCCACAGTGGAAGACACACACACACACACGCACACACATACAACTGGAAATTGAAAACTCAGATGAGTCACAGGGATGTTAGGAAGTACTTCTTTAGTCATCGAGTTGTCAGGAAGTGGAATAGTCTGAAGAGGGATGTAGTGAAAGCAGGATCCATAGCTTTAAGAAGAGGTATGATGAAGTTCATGGAGCAGGGAGAGAGTGAACCTAGTCGTGATCAGCAAAGAGGTGGGGCCAGGAGCTATGAATCGACCCCTGTAACCAAAAATAGGTAAGTGCAAATAGATAACTACATACACACACACACACACACACACACACACACACACACACACACATTCCGACATCTTAATAAGGAATCATTCAGGACTCTGTACACCGTGTACGTTAGGCCCATATTGGAGTATGCGGCACCAGTTTGGAACCCACACCTAGCCAAGCACGTGAAGAAACTAGAGAAAGTGCAAAGGTTTGCAACAAGACTAGTCCCAGAGCTAAGAGGTATGTCCTACGAGGAGAGGTTAAGGGAAATCAACCTGACGACACTGGAGGACAGGAGAGATAGGGGGGACATGATAACGACATACAAAATACTGAGAGGAATTGACAAGGTGGACAAAGACAGGATGTTCCAGAGATTGGACACAGTAACAAGGGGACACAGTTGGAAGCTGAAGACACAGATGAATCACAGGGATGTTAGGAAGTATTTCTTCAGCCACAGAGTAGTCAGTAAGTGGAATAGTTTGGGAAGCGATGTAGTGGAGGCAGGATCCATACATAGCTTTAAGCAGAGGTATGATAAAGCTCACGGCTCAGGGAGAGTGACCTAGTAGCGATCAGTGAAGAGGCGGGGCCAGGAGCTCGGACTCGACCCCCGCAACCTCAACTAGGTGAGTAACCTCAACTAGGTGAGTACACACACACACACACACACACACACATACACACACACACACACACACACACACACACACACACACACACACACACACACACACACACACACACACACACACACACACACACACACACACACAATCCATACCTGGTCAAGCACGTCAATAAATTAAAGAATGTGCAAAGGTTTGCAACAAGACTAGGCCCAGAGCTAAGGGAAATGTCCTACGATTTTAGGTTAAGGGAAATCGACCTGACGACACTGGAGGACAGGAGGGTTATGGGAGACATGATAACGGCATATCAAATACTGCGAGAAATTGACGAGGTGGACAAAGACAGGATGTTCCAGAGATGGGACACAGAAACAAAGGGTCACAATTGGAAGTTGAAGACTCAGATGAGTCAGAGGGATGTTAGCAAGTATTGATAATACATTCCTACAATAAGAGAGAATGCGTTAATTATGGTGCAAAACGGAAAACAAAACAATACTGTACAGCAAGATACCTGGAGGATATATACCTGGATGATTTATACCTGGAGGGTATATACCTGTAGAGTGTTTCGGAGACCAACGCCCCCGAGTACATATTAAAAAAACCACACACACACAAACAACATAATCAAGACTACAGAAGAAACAATATAGTACAGCAATACAGAAACAGTTTACATACCTAATCACTCTGGAATTCATGTACGTATTCATACTGTATTCTAATATTTTTGAAGCCCAAACAAGGTGGCAAAAAACATCCCCCCACCCACGTTTTAATTCCTAAATACTCATTACACAGTTAGAAAGTTTCACAATGCTTTCTTTCTTCATGCTAGACTCAATAAACTTTCTAAAGAGGTGCCAGCTTGGTGGAATAGGTTTGGGGGGTATGAATAGATGGTATTGAAAACTTTTGTTATGACTTCCAGACCAGGATTAACAAGTTTAAATGAATTCCGTCAAGCTGTTTTGTTTTATGGAAAGAAAATGTTGTTTTAAGCCTCTCCTGAGTTGCGTATTTGTTATATTCACCAGGAGAAGTAATACTGGGAGGGATAATTTACGTAAATGGGAAAAATTTCATTAGACATAGCAAGAACAGAAGAAGTAATAAAATGTAACGAGAACAAGAACAATAGCAACGAAAATAACAACAACAACAACAACAAGTACACCGATCTAACAATAAATAATAAGAGTAATCATAACTATTATTATAATTATTATTGTTATTATTATTATTATTATTATTATTATTATTATTGTTATTAATTATCAATTATTTATTATTGTTATTATTGTTATTAATTATCAATTATTTATTATTTTTATTATTGTTATTAATTATCAATTATTTATTATTGTTGTTATTAATTATCAATTTATTAGTATTATTAATTATTATTGTTATTGTTTTTAATTATCAATTATTTATTATTGTTATTTTCAATTATCAATTTATTAGTATTATTATTAATTATTTATTATTGTTATTATTAATTATCAATTTATAATAACAATTATCAATTTATTAGTATTATTATTAATTATTTATTATTGTTATTATTAATTATCAATTTATTATTATTATTATTATTATTATTATTATTATTATTATTATTATTATTATTATTATATTTAATATTACTGAGACAATATCTGCCCTCGTCACAGTAATTCATAAGATAATATTGTATTTTGGAAGTAGCAGAGTTATTTATCCAGTGAGTAATACACAGTATTCACATTTTTCAATTTAATCGATTTAAGAAATATTAATAGAATTATAAATACGAAGAATATACATTTAAAGAAAATTTTTGACGTCATGTACAGGAGTAAAGATAAAAATGTTGAGCCTATCTGGAGTATTCATTGGGTTGGAGATGAGGGAGATTTTTGGATTATTAGCCACCAGGAGGCTATTAATCCAGAATTACCCATGAAAGTCAAGCAGCGTGGCTTGTTTCCATTTGTGGTCTGTTATTCCTCTGCCACAGGATGCCATTGACAACAGTCTGATAATGTGTAGGTACCTATTTACTGCTCGGTGAGGCAGGATAGGTGTGAGGAGACTTAACCAGCTGTCTCGACTAGCTCAGGATTGATCCCGGGACCTTCGATCGTGAGCCGAATCCGTTGTCACTTTGTTAGAACCGCCTAAGCTGATTACTGTCTTCCTAACGATCATGAAGTGCTGCTTAAGTATTATTTTGGAATAGAATTTTGTTGTTTTGTCGTTGTTGTTTTGTCGTTGTTGTTTTGTCGTTGTTGTTGGTGCTGCTGCTGTCAATATGATCGTCGTTATTATAAATATAATTTCTCATTATTCATGGGTATTTTCATGAGCGAACAAATCGGAGACACACATGTGCGAGTGTCAAAATCTATCGCACCCTGCGGCCAGACTCAATAGACATTGTGTGATCCTATAACCTACATGCTTCAGGGGAGACCTTACCCTGGCCAGGGGAACCTATTCATTTTCCTGGGAAGGTTTTACCCATATTCACAGTGGGGAGAGAACTCTTGAATTACCCACGTATGGGGTACCCCATAAGGACTACATAATATACAGATGTGTGTGTGTGTGTGTGTGTGTGTTTGTGTGTGTGTGTGTATGTATGTGTGTCTGTGACTGTCTGTCTGTCTTTGTGCTTGTCAGTTCGGAATCTTACAATGGGAAATGTAAATTCAATTTGACCTTTCACTTGAGTGTGAGGTGTTTGGCTCACCAGAGCCGCGTTACCTCCATCAGAATTCACTGAGGAGCCAAGCTGGTAATGTGATAGGTTGACCCCAGAGGTAAGGAGCTTCAACGGTGGCATGGAGCGAATTGTAAATATGTGAGTTACCCCTGCTTCCAGGAGGAGGAGGAGGAGGAGGGGGAAGTGGAAAGAAGAGGATGATGAGAAGAAAGAGGAGAGTCTTCTTCCTTAGGAGTCGTAGTCCCGGGCCTCGTAACACCGGGGCTTACGCTGTCTCCCATGTTTAGTTCCTGTGCTTTCCACCCTTTTCCTTGCTCCTCCTTTCTCTCTACCTCCATTCTTTCTTCCTTCCTCTCCACTTTCATCCTTCCCAACTTTCTTCCTCTTTTCTCTTCCCTCTTCCCACTTTTTCCCCCTACTTCCCTTCCCTCTTTGTTCTCTCTTCCTTCCCTCCCAATCCTTCCTCTATTCCTCTTTCATCCATCCTCCTTCCCTTCTCCCCCTCCTACTGACCGGATCACTCTGAGTTCTTTGTCTCCATTTTCTGAGTGGTAAACAGCGATTGCCTTCACTCGATACACCCTTCTTGGCTGAACGAGTCGCTTGGGTTATTATAACTAAACTGGACGCTTGCACCACCGTATTCTCCCTTTATTCTCCCTTATCATCTTCATATTTCTTTCACAACCAAGAAAGAAATCAGCTTTTCCTCTGAATGTGATTAAATGGTTTAGAGAACAGACAGGATGATGAATTACACTTGTGCAGCACTTGAGTGTCGTTATTGTGGGTCGTCACTGTGCTAAGACATACCTATGTGGGCCGCCACTATGCTAAGACATACCTATGTGGGTCGTCACTGTGCTAAGACATACCTATGTGGGTCGTCACTGTGCTAAGACATATCTATGTGGGCCGTCACTATGCTAAGATATGTAGATGAATGGTTCAAAGAACCGACATGTTGTTGAATTAGACGCATGTGCAACTCTTGGGTATCTTTAATGAGGAAACATTTCACCACACAGTGGCTTCATCAGTCCATACAAAGGAGAAACTTGAAGAACAGGAGGAGAATGAGGTAATCAGTCCCTCAGCCTTGAGTCGGCTGAGGGACTGATGTATGGACTGATGAAGCCACTGTGTGGCGAAATGTTTCCTCAATAAAGATACCCAAGAGTTGCACATGTGTCTAATTCAACAACATGCTAAGATATACCTATGTAGGCCGTCACTATGCTAAGACATATCTATGTAAGCCGTCACTATGATAAGACATCTATGTGGGCCGTCACTATGCTAAGACATACCTATGTTGGCCGTCACTATGCTAACATATACCTATGTGGGCCGTCACTATGCTAACATATATCTATGTGGGCCGTCACTGTGCTAAGACATCTATGTGGGTCGTCATTATGATAAAACATATCTATGTGGGCCGTCACTATGATAAGACATATCTATGTGGGCCGTCAGCTACAAAAGTTAGAAACCACTGTTGTAGACCAGCCATCCCAGCAATCCCCAAGTAACAGTAAACCGTCTTGTTATTGCTGTTTCGTGCGGCTAGAATTGCCGTTAATCCCTCTAAGAAGAAGCTGCGAACTGGACTGCAATTTGCTGGAGATCCGTCAACTGGTTAATAGTCTCTTGTTCGTTGCAGGAATTAGCCAGACAAATCGCTCCAGCAGCTAAGAACGGCCATGCACAATCACCCGCCGAATCCAGAAAGAACTCTCAGTCTGTCAGTTCTTCAGATGTTCTTTGTACTGGGTCAAACTAAGTCTCAGACTCCACTCCGAGCGGTGCTTTTAGTTATCCCAGGCGATGTATGACCCCCTACGATCTTTGCGCTCTCCCTTGAAAGAAACAATGAAGGTATTAACTCCAGTACTGCTGGACTGAAACCTCTGAAACTGAGGTAGTTACTGAATCCACCGTGAACTGCTTGGCCTTACTGAAGTCTCCCTGCCGAGGCTAACAACACGTTTCATTACTGCATTTATAAAACACATGCTACGTAACTCAAAACTGACAGAAAAACCCATCCCCTGTGATGGAATATGACAGGGGAAACCCATCCCCTATGATGGAATATGACAGGGAAAACCTATCGTCTATTTTGGAATATGACAAGGGAAAGCCATCCCGAATGACGGAATACGACAGGGGAAATGTCGCTAACCTCTGTCCCTACTATTTTTCTGTCACACAGAGTAGAGTAACACCATACTACAGATGTCGGCATTTTTCTAGTTAAACCAGAGAGCAAAGCTGGCTTCATGGGTGGGACCATCACTATGGTCTGGATTACTTTATCGCTCAACACCTGTCGTGAAACTGAAGACTCGATGCTATCTAGACCTTAGGTGGAATTACAGTTGTATAATTTGGTATTATTTTTTGGGGATTTGGTGTTGCACAGAATCGAAGAGCTTACTCAGAGGATAGTGCTTGTGTTTATGTCTCAGCGAATGTTTGGAAATCTATGTCTGCATGCGTGTATGTCTCTTCATACATGCCTGTATATATGTCCAAATATATATCTGTTTATATGTCTGCTTATGCGTGTGCCTGGTTCTGTATATCTTTATTAGTGTGCATGTTTATCAATGTTTATGTATGTTTGTCTGTCTGTGCCTGTAGGTATGCCTGTCTGTCTGTGTATGTATGCCATCTGCCTATCTGTCTGTTTCTCTCTCTCTCTCTCTCTCTCTCTCTCTCTCTCTCTCTCTCTCTCTCTCTCTCTCTCTCTCTCTCTCTCTCTCTCTCTCTCTCTCTCTCTCTCTCTCTCTCAATCCCTCCCCCCCCTCACTGGATATAGAACCAAAGACACTCAAACATACAAAGGCGAACAAGATAGCCATTATGGCTAATTCATTGCCAGCCTGGCGAGTCAATTGTCTGTTGGTCTTCAATTGTTAAAAAAGACTGGGTCTTTAAGTGGGTAGTTACAGCTCGCTTGAATCGTTCGCATCTGGCCCTCCGGTAGTTAAAAATCGCTGGCAGTGTTCTCCGCAGAGCGGAGGCCCCACCGGTGTGCACACTGTTTTTTGAATTGTGTAAAGAAAATGGCTGCTAAGTTTTTTTTAAACATTAGGAGGTGAATAGACTCCTCCTCTCCTCCTCCTCCTCCATCTCTCTTCTTACTCTTTTATATTTATCCATTCTTTCTCTCTCTATTTCTCCCTCCCTTGCTTCCCATTCCTCACCTCTCCATTTCACCTGGACCTCAGCTGCAGTTTGTCTGCCAGTCCAGGACCCCTCCATCCTCTCCTCCCTCCTCCACCCACCTGCTTCCCCTGCCTCTCTCTCTCTGCCCCCTCCCTCGTCCTTCCCCACCTTCCCCCTACCCTTGATGTCCCTTAACTGGATGTGAAGAGGGCGAGGCCACTTCAAGGCTCCCTCTTCATCCTCTTAGACACTCTCCCCTCTTCAACAGACTGGTCTTAACGAGCCTTAAGAGAGACGGAGAGGAGAGTGAGAGTGAGAGTGAGTGTGTGGATGATAGTGCATGAGTGAGAGTGAAGGTGAGTAAATGAGTGTGTGTGAAATTGGGTGAGTCAATGAGTTAGTGTGATTGCTTGAGTTAAAGTGAACGAATGAATAACAGTGAGATAGATTTGGTGAAGGGGAGTATGTGAGTGAGAAAGTATGATAAAAAGAGTGAGAGATGTAAAATAAATCTGCTTTTCCCTCTTCGGTGTGAGAACACAAACCACTTCCCCAGCCAAGCCTAGCCTCTCCTCTCCCCCTTCCCCAGCATGTCAGCACAACCCCCCGTCCTCCCATTCCTCCCAAGAATACAAACCCAGCCCACCCTCTCCTCCCTCCTACCCAGAATGTCAACCTAGCCATCTTGTCAACACTGAGGTGTGACACCAGCAACACCAGCAAATGCTTATCATTTCCTGTTAGTATTCTGGTTGTCGCCTGTCTCCTGGGAAGGAAATTTTAGTTTTCTCAGGAGTTCAACTTGTCTTCTCCTCCTCCTCCTCCTCCCATTTATTGTTATTGTGGCTGATGCGTTTTCATTCTCTCTCTCTCTCTCTCTCTCTCTCTCTCTCTCTCTCTCTCTCTCTCTCTCTCTCTCTCTCTCTCTCTCTCGTTTAAAAGAAACGTCTAGGGGAGCAGGAACAATGGATAAGAGCCACTGAGAAGAGATCGTTTAGGATAAATAAAAACTTGAGAGTCAGATGTTGCTTCCTTCATTACTTTCACAAAATAGCTGCTTCAAGTGCTCAATTTTTTTCCAATAGTTTTGACATTTGCGATTTACTGGAGATGGATCCCGTGTTAGTTACTATCTTTCAAAGGCACTTGTCGACAGACATCGTTTTGTGTGTGTGTGTGTGCGTGTATGTGTGTGTGTGTGTGTGTGTGTGTGTGTGTGTGTGTGTGTGTGTGTGTGTGTGTGTGTGTGTGTGTGTGTGTGTGTGTGTGTGGATGTGTGTGTGTGTGTGTGTGTGTGTGTGTGGGTGTGTGTGTATTCACCTAGTCACCTATATGTGGCTGCAGGGGTCGATTCACAGCTCCTGTCCCAGCCACTTCGCTAGTCGCTACTAGGTCTATTCTCTCTCTGCTCCAAGAGCCTAATCGTGTACTCACATATTTGTGGTTACAGGAGTTGAGTCATAGCTCCTGGCCCCGCCTCTTCACTGATCGCTATTAGAAGCAATACTTCCAGTGCCGGGAATCAAACCCGGGCCTCGCGGGTGAGAGCAGCGTATCCTAGCGTGTGTGTGTGTTTGTGGTGAACGATCGATCCTTCGTCTGCTAACAGCAAGAAAATCACTTTACATAGTCGTTTTTACCGGGATATTTCCCCCATAAATAGATGAATAACAATTTTCTCCACTTCTCTCTATCCTTTACATGGAATATAGAACCAATATATTACAAGGGTAATAGTAATAAATTTCCTTTAATCCAGGGAACTGGAGCTATCATCCTTTAACTTAGAACAAACTAGATTAGTTTGCATACCCCAGGCGGTGTAGCACTTCTCCCTAATTATACCAGCAACGATATACTGTCTGCGAAAATTACGGCGATCAACTTCCTAGGATTAAATTCTGAAATATGGCGATCAGAATTATATGCGACTAATGAGTAGTTATCATAACACTGTTTATGAGCTATCTTAACAGTGGTGAGGAGTTATATTAACAGTGGTGAGGAGTTATCTTAACAGTGGTGAGGAGTTATCTTAACAGTGGTGAGGAGTTATCTTAGCAGTGGTGAGGAGTTATCTTAGCAGTGGTGAGGAGTTATCTTAACAGTGGTGAGGAGTTATCTTAACAGTGGTGAGGAGTTATCTTAATAGTGGTGAGGAGTTATCTTAGCAGTGGTGAGGAGTTATCTTAACAGTGGTGAGGAGTTATCTTAGCAGTGGTGAGGAGTTATCTTAACAGTGGTGAGAAGTTATCTTAACAGTGGTGAGGAGTTATCTTAACAGTGGTGAGAAGTTATCTTAACAGTGGTGAGGAGTTATCTTAACAGTGGTGAGGAGTTATCTTAACAGTGGTGAGAAGTTATCTTAACAGTGGTGAGGAGTTATCTTAACAGTGGTGAGGAGTTATCTTAACAGTGGTGAGGAGTTATCTATACACTGGTGAGTTAAAACCGAAGAGTTTTAACCCACCAGTGTATCTCCCTTCAATGTGGCTTATGTGGCTTGTATATCAACACAGCAACGTTACTTATCTGTTACGGAGCAACAATATATATATATATGTATATATATATATATATATATATATATATATATATATATATATATATATATATATATATATATATATATATATATATATATATATATATATATATATATATATATATATATATATATATATATATATATATATATATATATATATGTATATATATATATATATATATATATATATATATATATATATATATATATATATATATATATATATATATATATATATATATTAGAGGTAAGACAGAATGTAGAATTGCGGATGAGCAAGGAGGCTTCAGAGTGGGTAGGGGATGTGTAGATCAAGTGTTTACATTGAAGCATATATGTGAACAGTATTTAGATAAAGGTAGGGAAGTTTTTTATTGCATTTATGGATTTAGAAAAGGCATATGATAGAGTGGATAGAGGAGCAATGTGGCAGATGTTGCAAGTATATGGAATAGGTGGTAAGTTACTAAATGTTGTAAAGAGCTTTTATGAGGATAGTGAGGCTCAGGTTAGGGTGTGTAGAAGAGAGGGAGAATACTTCCCGGTAAAAGTAGGTCTTAGACAGGGATGTGTAATGTCACCATGGTTGTTTAATATATTTATAGATGGGGTTGTAAAAGAAGTAAATGCTAGGGTGTTCGGGAGAGGGGTGGGATTAAATTATGGGGAATCAAATTCAAAATGGGAATTGACACAGTTACTTTTTGCTGATGATACTGTGCTTATGGGAGATTCTAAAGAAAAATTGCAAAGGTTAGTGGATGAGTTTGAGAATATGTGTAAAGGTAGAAAGTTGAAATTGAACATAGAAAAGAGTAAGGTGATGAGGGTATCAAATGATTTAGATAAAGAAAAATTGGATATCAAATTGGGGAGGAGGAGTATGGAAGAAGTGAATGTTTTCAGATACTTGGGAGTTGACGTGTCGGCGGATGGATTTATGAAGGATGAGGTTAATCATAGAATTGATGAGGGAAAAAAAGGTGAGTGGTGCGTTGAGGTATATGTGGAGTCAAAAAACGTTATCTATGAAGGCAAAGAAGGGAATGTATGAAAGTATAGTAGTACCAACACTCTTATATGGATGTGAAGCTTGGGTGGTAAATGCAGCAGCGAGGAGACGGTTGGAGGCAGTGGAGATGTCCTGTCTAAGGGCAATGTGTGGTGTAAATATCATGCAGAAAATTCGGAGTGTGGAAATTAGGAGAAGGTGTGGAGTTAATAAAAGCATTAGTCAGAGGGCAGAAGAGGGGTTGTTGAGGTGGTTTGGTCATTTAGAGAGAATGGATCAAAGTAGAATGACATGGAAAGCATATAAATCTATAGGGGAAGGAAAGAGGGGTAGGGGTCGTCCTCGAAAGGGTTGGAAAGAGGGGGTAAAGGAGGTTTTGTGGGCAAGGGGCTTGGACTTCCAGTAAGCGTGCATGAGCGTGTTAGATAGGAGTGAATGGAGACGAATGATACTTGGGACCTGACGATCTGTTGGAGTGTGAGCAGGGTAATATTTAGTGAAGGGATTCAGGGAAACCGGTTATTTTCATATAGTCGGACTTGAGTCCTGGAAATGGGAAGTACAATGCCTGCACTTTAAAGGAGGGGTTTGGGATATTGGCAGTTTGGAGGGATATGTTGTGTATCTTTATACGTATATGCTTCTGAACTGTTGTATTCTGAGCACCTCTGCAAAAGCAGTGATGGTGTGTGAGTGTGGTGAAAGTGTTGAATGATGATGAAAGTATTTTCTTTTTGGGGATTTTCTTTCTTTTTTGGGTCACCCTGCCTCGGTGGGAGGCGACCGACTTGTTGAAAATATATATATATATATATATATATATATATATATATATATTTATATATATATATGTATATATATATATATATATGTATATATATATATGTATATATATATATATGTATATATATATATGTATATATATATGTATATATATATATATGTATATATGTATATATATATGTATATATATATAAGAACATAAGAACGAAGGAACACTGCAGAAGGCCTACTGGCCCATGCGAGGCAGGTCCAAGTCTCCTACCGGCTTAAGCCAACGCACCCAACCTAGTCAGGTCAGGTCACATTGACTTAAGGGAGGAACACGGCAACCGACCTGGTAGCTCAAGCTATCAGGTCCAACTCACACCCACCCACATCCACTCATGTATTTATCCAACCTATTTTTAAAGCTACACAACGTTCTGGCCTCTATAACTGTACTCGGGAGTTTGTTCCACTCATCCACAACTCTATTACCAAACCAGTACTTTCCTATATCCTTCCTGAATCTGAATTTTTCCAACTTAAAACCACTGCTGCGAGTCCTGTCTGGGCTAGATATTTTCAGCACACTATTTACATCCCCTTTATTTATTCCTGTCTTCCATTTATACACCTCAATCATATCCCCCCTAATTCTACGTCTTTCTAGAGAGTGCAGATTCAGGGCCCTTAGTCTATCCTCATAGGGAAGGTTTCTGATACATGGGATCAACTTTGTCATCCTCCTTTGTACATTTTCCAGAGAATTTATATCCATTCTGTAATACGGTGACCAAAACTGTGCAGCATAATCTAAATGAGGCCTAACCAATGATGTATAGAGTTGAAGAACAACCTGAGGACTCCTATTATTTATGCTTCTTGATATGAAGCCAAGGATTCTATTAGCTTTATTGCGAACACTTATGCACTGTTGTCTTGGTTTCAGATTACTGCTAACCAGAACTCCTAAATCTTTTTCGCAATCCGTAATATTAAGATCTACATTATTTAGTTTATATGTGGCATGGTTATTGTCCTGTCCAACATTTAGAACTTTGCATTTGTCTATATTAAACTGCATCTGCCACTTCTCCGACCACTGCATCAGTCTATTCAAATCTTCCTGGAGTGCTCGAATGTCCTCGTCAGAATGAATTCGACGGCCTATTTTGGTGTCATCGGCAAACTTGCCGATGTCGCTCTTTATGCCCTCATCTATGTCGTTTATGTAGATTGTGAACAGCAGGGGGCCCAACACTGACCCCTGTGGAACACCGCTCGTGACGCTTCCCCACTCTGATTTCTCCCCATTTATGCAAACTCTCTGCTGCCTATTTGTCAACCATGCCTCTATCCAGGAAAAAAATTCTCCTCCTATTCCATGTGCTATAATTTTCCTCAATAGTCTCTGATGTGGGACTCTGTCAAAAGCCTTACTGAAGTCCATATACACAATATCATATTCATTACCATGATCTACCTCCTCAAATACCTTAGTGAAAAAAAGTTAATAAATTCGTAAGGCAGGAACGCCCCTTTGTAAAACCATGCTGAGATTCGTTGATTAATTTATGCTTTTCAAGGTGGCTACGAACTGCCTCGGCAATTATTGATTCCATAAATTTTCCCACTATGGAGGTTAGGCTTATTGGTCTATAGTTCGAAGCTAAGGACCTGTCACCTGTTTTGAAAATAGGTATCACATTTGCCATTTTCCACTAATCTGGCACCATGCCAGTTTGTAGTGATATGTTGAAAAGATTAGCCAAAGGTGTGCTAAGCTCCTCTTTACATTCCTTTAGAACCCTTGCATACAGTTCATCAGGGCCTGGGGATTTGTTAGGTTTTAATTTATCTATTTGCCTAAGGACCATGTCACTTGTGACCCTAATCGTGCACAGTTTATTATCGTCCTGTTCTACATAATTTATCATTACTGGAATATCGCTGGTATCCTCCTGTTTAAAAACTGAGAGGAAGTATGTGTTAAAAATTCTACACATTTCCTTATCACTGTCAGTGAGTTGACCCGAGGAACTTTTGAGTGGGCCTATCTTGTCCCTGATCTTACTTCTGTATACCTGAAAGAATCCTTTTGGGTTAGTCTTCGATTCTATTGCAACTTTAACCTCATAATCTCTTTTTGCTTTTCTAATTCCCTTTTTTATTTCTCTCTTTAACTGAATATATCGATTTCTTAATTGCCCCTCTCCTCTTTTGATTTGCCTATATATGCCTCTCTTTTGACCAATCAGATATTTTAATCTATTGTTCATTCATTTAGGATCATTTTTGTTTGATCTGATTTCCTTATTTGGAACATAATTTGACTGAGCAGCTAGAACTATGCCCTGGAAAGCATCATATCGGCAACCATCACCACCTACCTGACCCTTAGTCAGGTCATTCCAGTTCAGCCCACCTAAGTAATTTTTCAGTCCTATGAAATCAGCCAAGCGAAAGTCAGGGACGGAGACTTGATTGCCATTATTAGGGGAATTCCATGATATATTAAAACTGAGTGATTTGTGATCACTTTCCCCAAGCTCATCATTAACCTCAAGATTATTAATTAGTGTTTCCCTACTGGCAAGAACCAAGTCAAGGAGGTTATTTCCCCTAGTTGGCTCTGTCACAAATTGTTTTAAAAAACAATCCTGGATCGTATCAAGAAAGTCACGTGACTCTAAATTTCCTGTCAAATTGCTCCAGTCAATCTGTCTATAGTTGAAATCTCCCATTAGCACAACATTTTCGTATGTAGATGCCTTACGAATTTCGTCCCATAGAAGTTTACTGCACTCCCTATCAAGATTTGGGGCCCTGTAAATCACACCCAAAATTAGTTTTTCTCGGCCCTCGAGAAGCTGTAACCAAACAGATTCAGTGGCTGACGCTTCTAATTTAATATCTTGTCTAACACAACAATTTAAATTGTCTCTAACATACATCGCTACTCCACCACCTTTCCTGTTGACCCTGTCAGTGTGGAATAATTTATAGCCTCGTATGTGACATTCAGAGGGCATCTCTCTATCTTTCAGATTGAGCCAGGTCTGTTATAGCAATAATATCTATGTTTCCCGCACTTGCAATTAATCTTAGCTCATCTATCTTATTTCTTACACTCCTGCTATTAGTATAGTAAACCTTAAGGGAGCTAGTCCCTTGCTGCCCTCTGCTGTCCCCCTTTGTTTGCTGACCTGATCTATTGTCTTTATTTATAACTTCATGCTGAATGCCTTTTATACATTTACTGTTTCCAACCCTAGTGTTGCAACCTGTTTGTTTCCCACACACACCCATACCTCTATCTTCCATCAGTTTAAAATCATAGGCATTTCACCAATGGCCTTCTCAATCGAGTCTGCAAGTGCTACCACCCCTGCCCCAGAGAGATGTACCCCATCCCTTGCATACATATCATGTTTGCCATAAAAGTTGTTCCAGTTGTCAATGAATGGGATTGCAAGTTCCTTGCAGTATCTGTCTAGCCAGCAATTTACACCAGTTGCCCTAGACAACCATTCATTTCCTACTCCCCTTCTAGGCAAGATGCTACATATGATTGGGATCCCTCCCTTAGACTTAATGAAATCTATAGCTGACCTGTACTTATCTAGCAGCTCTTCTCTCCTACCCTTCCCAATATCATTTCCACCAGCACTGAGACAGATAATGGGCTTGTTCCCATTACCTGACATGATATTATCCAGCCTGTTGACAATGTCCCCAACACCAGCTCCAGGGAAGCACACTCTATCTCTCATCTTCTTATTCCTATTACAAAAAGCACGGTCAATATATCTTACCTGAGAGTCACCAACCACAAGAATGTGCTTACCTCCATTAGCAGAGGCAGTAGTACCCTTACCTTCACTGGCCACTGAAGTACATTCATCCTGAAGAACAGAGAAGCGATTTCCTACCTTCAGATCTTCACTCTTAACTTTCCTTACTCTGATGCGCCTTCCATTACTCTGACGATTAGCTGAGAGAGAGATTTACCTAAAACACTTTGTATCTCACCTCTCAATCCTTTCTATTGCACGGATGACATTTCGCAGTTTTTTTATGTTGTCCATGAAAGGCAAGGATGAGTTTACCCAGCTAGCTACCATGCACTCGGTATGCATATGCTATTGAACATTCCAGACCGTGTTTTTTTTGTTGGTACGTTGTTTTGTATGACAGTTCGTGTTGCAGTTGAACACCTTCAGTAGAGGTGAAGCTGGGGAAGGGGTCACATCCGTTGTTTGTGGTTCGAGTTTACCACTGAACAATATCCATCCATAATCTCCTGGATCCATGAATATGCTCATGGACTGCTGAACTTGGAATTAAACACGGGCGATTTCATATCGTTTTGCTACACTGTAACACAGCAGTGTGTAAATCAGCAAAGTGTGAACCAGCAGAGTGTGAACCAGCAGAGTGTGAACCAGTACA
Organism: Cherax quadricarinatus; assembly: GCF_038502225.1. Taxonomy (NCBI): domain Eukaryota; kingdom Metazoa; phylum Arthropoda; class Malacostraca; order Decapoda; family Parastacidae; genus Cherax; species Cherax quadricarinatus. The sequence continues at coordinate 8,690,212 of NC_091292.1, forward strand.
AAGTGAACCAGCACAAAGGACGTATTAGCCCAAAAAAGCTTCATGAAATCGCCGGTAAGGCAGCGCATCGCGTTCTTCACCTGGATTACTGTTGTTCAGGAAGACAACCGTTTCTTCTCCAGCTAAGGTGACCTTATTTATTGTTGCTACTCCGCAGAATATTTCTCTGTGTCTTGACAGTGGTATTATGCGTGTCTGAGCACTAACCACTTTACAACCAATGAATGTTCCGGACTGTCTTCTTCTTTGATATTCTTTTGACTGATCCAGGA